>NC_089978.1:222706920-222926480 GCF_036417845.1 Apteryx mantelli | reverse complement strand
TCGGCTACGCACGCTACCCCAGCGCCACGGACTCGCTTTCAAGGGTCGGTAACGTGCGCGGTTTTTGCGCTCGTATTCACGGAACGAACAGGCGCTTCCCCGAGGAGGAGCGTTCGTAAAAAACTCTGACAATGCGTTGCGAGGCAGCAAACCTAGGCGAGCAGTTCTTTACTGGGATCCCTCGGCTGACGTTTCTTCGGCCGCACGCTCGCGGTCAAAGGCGTCTTTCTCACGTCCCGCCGTCAGGGCCTCCCCAGCAATTCCCGCAGCGACTCCCCCCTCGGGACAAACAGCTCGAGGACACGCACGGTCTCGCTAAAAGAACGGGGGGGGGGGGGGGGGGGGAAACAAACGCGTGCGCTGCGCGTGGCACTCGCAGACCCGATCTTCGGGTCCAGAAGAAAACTCTCTAAAGCGGACCAGGCGGGCCAAAGAGGTCCCTTCTTTGCGCCACGCTTCTTTCCTCGCGCAGACGTCGGCCGCCTCTCCCCGCTCTCACGGGATCCCCTACCGGCAAGGGCACGGCGAAACGTTTCGGAAACGACAGCGTTTCCCAGAAGCATTTCCAACGCCTTGGAAAACAGCCGAAGGAGAGGCTCACGCGGGGGCGCGTAACTAGAAAGAACGCTCCGCACAAAGGCCTCAAATGACCAGCCCGGAGCAGGATCCCGGCTCTCCGGGAGCGCAGGAGTTCTCACGTCCCTACTGAATGGAGCGCGCTGCCCGTGAAACACGAGACGCCGCAGCGACGGCCGATCGTCGGAGGAAGCCTGCAATAAGAGCAAAAGAAAAGCAGACGTTGAGGACAAAGACCAAGCTACGAGCCCCTCGCAATCCAGACACGCTTCTAGATTTACCGCCTATTTTCAAGGCGCGCCTTCGGCAATTCCGTCCAATTTATTTTCCCAGAAGCCCGCGGCGAGGACGAAACGCCTCTCAAAGGAAGGTACGGCACAACCGCTCTGGCCTATAAACTACCGGTTTCGACACAGGAAAAGCACGGGGAAAGCGCTCGCGTTCCACCCGAGAAACCACGTCCAAGCAGACCGATGAAGCAGGCCCCAAGTCTGAAAGCGGACCTAAAGGAGCCCGTTTGGCAGCCACGAGCTGGAACACGCCGTTCTCCTCCTCGCTAACAACCTCCCGTAGAGACCGGCAGCTGTACAGCGCCTTCTGCGCTACACGGAGGAGTCGGATACCGGGCAGATGCCGCGTCCCGAACGCGCAACTAGAGATTTGAACGCAACGGACGTAAACAAACGCCCGTGACGTAGCGGAGGTCTAGCGTATTCACGTTTACCGTGCGTCGGTTCTCCTGCGCGGACGGGCCGTTCCACCTTCTTTACTCGTTAGCTGACAGACGCCCTAGGAGAAAGCAAAGAAAGGAAGAAATTCAGAACGAAATGAAACAGATCGGAGCAGCCTCCAAGGCTTTGATCCATCCCCCCAGGCGGCCGAACCCCCTTTGCAAAGGCACATCTCAAAAGACGTGTCCTTCCGCGATCGCTGCGCTCCTGAGAGCCTAATAGTAGATGGTGCTTGTTAAACAGGAATGAGATGGTAAAACAGATGTTTCCCAGTCTCAAAGAGATTTACGGCATCTACGTATTATGATACACCAAAAAGGAAAAACAAGATGCATTTTTTTTTTTTGGGGGGGGGGGAGGGCGGGCGGTGGGGAAATCCTTAAAGCTTTCAACACCAGCATCTTAATACGGCTTATTTGCACCTTAATTCTGAAGAGAACGAGAAGGGGGGAGAGCTGGCCACAAAGGCGGCGAGGGAAAAAGAGGGAGGCAAAGGCAGACAGAGAAAGCGGACAGCGCAGGGCAGAAGAGGGAGAGGGAGCAAACGGAGCGGACGGGGAGCTGAACAGAGGCGCGGAAACAGAACGAGAAGGCTTGCCGAGGGGGACGGAGGGCTGCAAAGGAGCCTGGCGTTCAGCGACGGTATTTTACCGCTCCTCGCGCGTTAGCAGCCCCTTTCAGATGCTTAAGCCCAAATTCTCTCAGCCCTTCACAGCTTCAGTCCCCGCGGCATCTAGTTTCTCCACACTCTCCAATCTTCCTCTCTCTTTCCTGTCCTGCTAAAAACCCCCCCCAGACCCCCTTCTGTACTTACGCGCTTCCTTAAAACAGTATCGCCGAAGTCAACCGAACGGGCTGAGCCGCTCCTCTTCCGCTCGCCGGCCCTCGGAACGTCAGCCTGCAAACGAATCGGACCGCCGAGGTCACCGGCAGAGTCTCCTTTCGGAGCTTCGTCCCCCGCCCCCCCCCCAAGCTTTAACGACGGTTTCCCAAGCGGGGCAAACGCAGGGCCTCCCTTCAGCCCCGTAACGGTTGTTATCGCGGGCTCCAAGTCGCCGTGACGACGCTAAGCGGCAAAGCAAGGCAAAGGCAGCTGGGGGCACAGCTTACCCACCTAGCCGCGAAAATTCTATTTGAGGCCTCCCTCGCCGCTTCTGCCAGGCAAACGCACCGAAACAAAGCTCCCGACAGGCAGCTGAGGCTGCACACGGACCTCGGGGCCCCGCTAGCAACAGCGACGCCGGAGCCGCCGGGCTGCCAGGCGCTATTCCCCCCCCCCCCACACCCTCCCTGCCGCCTGGCGAAGCGCGGCTTACGACTCACGAGTGCGGGAAGGACGCCGCCGAGCTTCCCGCGGCGAAGGCTCCTCGTCAGGAGCGGGCAGAGAACCTTTCCGCCGGCGTTCGGAGTCCCCGGCCGCTCTCGGCACCGAGAACTTGCCGACAAGGGCTGAGGGCGGAGCCCGCACTTCTTCACGGCAGCACACAGCCGTTCCCCGACGTGCCCAACGCCTAGGAGTAGCGCAATTTATAAAGACAAAAACAGCACCGGCTACAGGGCGTAAAGCCAAGCTGAAATTCCGACAGCCAAATCTTCGCGCCCGACAGAACGGGCCATGTGCATCGGCGCCTACAGCTCGAGGCTAGCGAGGCCTCGCGGGCGATGCTTCTCTGGCAGGCTGCGCAGCTGAACTCCTGCGTCTCGCCCGAGAGTGTGCGCTGCCCACAAAAGCACAGAGCGAAGGAAGGAAGGAAATAAATCGATTCAAAGGTCGGCAGAAAATCGTAACAATCCAAAGTTGTTTCTAACCACAAAAGCGCATCTAATACACGAGAAGGAGCCTTAATTCCGCAAGGCTTTCACTTTTCTTCTAGCTGCCGCCTTCCTGCTGCCCCAAATGCCATTGCCAGGCAATCAACCTGGGGTCGCGCTAACTGAGCCTTCCTGAAAGCCATCTCTTCGTTTTACAATTCGCACGCTTCCCTCTCCCTCTGGCCACCTGACCGCCGTTCCCCTAAGACAGGAATTTGCTGCCTTGGGGCTCTTAAAGCACGACGCTTCGCAGACACAGAAAGTCACGCGCGCAGAAACGGATGGACGTGGCATCCTTTCTGTAACGCGTACGCACCTTCCGTTAGATGTCGGTCACCTGTTATTCCGATCGCTATAACGGCGAACCTTCCTCGCCGGGAAGAACGGCTTTCCCTTTTGGGGCGACGGAGACGGCTCTCGCTCGGTTCCTTTCATTTTATTACTTTGGCTCGCTTACGTTTTTCTGGTCTCTTCAACTTCAGCCGTAGCAACGAATCTAAAAAATTAAATACCCTATCTTTCTTTTTCTACGTACGCGTGTACGATAACAAAACAAAATACAAACAACCAAAGCAAAACTAAGGCAGCTACGGTTAACGATAGCCGCAGGGTAACACGGGTCGCTTAGTCCTCAGCGCTGCCTCCGAAGGCCGAAATAACGAACGTTCCGCATCGAGAGTTACCTTAGTTACCCGGGCCAGAACGCCTCCTACTGCCGCAGCTTCTGCGGAGATCGAGGGTCCGCTGCTGCGTTCTTGCTTCCTCGTTTCAGCCCGCCCCTTAGGGACTAAGCGCAAAAAACCGCTCGCTCGTCCGCCTTTGCTCTTTGTCAGCATTTGCTATCGTCGTTCCGCCTCTGTAACGAAGAGAGAAAATTGCGTTTCGCTTCCAAGAAAACACTTCGACTGACGCGAGTTCTTTTTCCCTTTCCCATGTTTTCCCCCCCCCCCCCCGCCCCCCTTTCTTTCTTTTCCTTCTTTCCTCAAAGGAAAGATATTAATAAGAAATACACTCAAAAAAGATCTTAACGCATGCGTACGTTACAGAGGAAACCCTTTGGAAACACTACAGGGCCGACGCCGCGCCGCAACCCTGCTCCGGGGCCCGCCTGCCTCCCCGCTCCAGCCCGGCCCGCACCGCCAACGAACCGGCGCCCTAAACGCCGCACACGCAAAACGCAACGTCGCACCCACGCTCCAGCACACCCTGCCCCGCGCTCCCGCCGCTCCCGGCCCCAGCCCGCCCCCCCCCCCACTCGCCCCGCACCGCCGCCTCCACGCAGCGACGGCCGCAGCGGGCGGGACGCAGCCCGACGCCCCCGAACCTGCGCGTTCGCCTCACCGGGGGCCCCACGTCCCTCCCTCCACGCCACCTCCGCCCTCACCCGCTACGCACAACCAAAACGCCCTCCCTGCTCGCCGCCATCTTGCTTCCCTGCCGCCGGGGGAGCCCGAGGGGAGGGGGGAGCAGGGGAGCCGAGGGAGCCGAGGGAGGGGGGGAGCGAGGGGGAGCCCGAGGGGAGGGGGGAGCGAGGGGGGAGCCCGAGGGAGGGGGGGAGCGAGGGGAGCCCGAGGGGAGGGGGGAGCGAAGGGGAACCGGAGGGGAGGGGGAGCGAGGGGGAACCGGAGGGGAGGGGGAGCGAGGGGAGCCCGAGGGGAGGGGGAGCGAGGGGGAGCCGAGGGGAGGGGGGAGGCAGAGGGGAACCCGAGGGAGAGGGGGAGCGAGGGGAGCCCGAGGGGAGGGGGGAGCGAGGGGAGCCCGAGGGAGGGGGGAGCGAGGGGAGCCCGAGGGAGGAGGGAGCGAGGGGGAACCGAGGGAGGGGGAGCGAGGGGGAACCCGAGGGAGGGTGGGAGCGAGGGGAACCGAGGGAGGGGGGGAGCGAGGGGGAGCCCGAGGGGAGGGGGGAGCGAGGGGGAGCCGAGGGGAGGGGGGAGCGAGGAGGAGCCCGAGGGGCGGAGGGGAGCGAGGGGGAGCCCGAGGGGAGGGGAGGGAGCGAGGGGGAGCCCGAGGGCGGGGGGAGCACGAAGGGAAGCGAGACCCGCAATAGCGCACTCGCGTGCTCGCGGCGCTGCAGCCGGGCGGCTCACGCGTGCGAACCGCAGCCCGCCGCGGCAGCCCGGGGCTCCCAGCGAGCGCCCCGTGGCTGCCCGTGCCCGTGGTCCGCTCCGTGAGCACCGGGAAGGGGCGACGAGCAGGCGCCATTCGCTTTACCCGTTCCCGAAACGGCGGAGAGCAGCGGCAAACATGGCGACCGGCACTGAGCATGTGCTCGCCGCCTGTGTGCGCACGCGCGCCCCCCCCCACCGAGTGCAGTACCGCTTTTTGGACACCGGGTGGCAGCAGTGAGCGCGGCGGAACGCAGTGCGCACGCGCACCCCCCTTTTCGTGCAATACCGCTTTTTGGACACCCCGAGGGCAGCAGGGAGCATGGCCGGCCGCCGTGTGCATGCGCCACGGTGCAGTACTGCTTTTTCGACACGCCGAGCGACACGTGTCCGGTAAGGACCACACACACACACACACACACACACACACACACACACACACCCAGCGGGCCACTGCTGCAGGGCGGAGAAGGCACAGGCACCTGGAAGCACAGCTGCTGGCCTGCCCCAGAGCACAACGCGAACGGCTGCTGGGAACCCCGCCGACAGAGAACCGCACCTCCCGCCACCTCGGAGGCGCAACACCGTCTCCCAGAAGGCCAGTACGGGAAGACTGCACTCCCGGCATGCCCTGCAGACTAAAACGGCTGCCGGGAAAACCCCTGCCAGAAAACTATAGCTCCCAGCGTGCCGTGCAGACTAAAAGGGCCGCCCGGAAGCCCGGTGCCGGAAGACTACCGCTCCCAGCATGCCGTGCAAAAGCAACATGGCTGCCCAGAATCTCAGTGCCGGAAGACTACCGCTCCCAGCATGCCGTGCAAAAGCAACATGGCCGCCCGGAAGCCCGGTGCCGGAAGACTACCGCTCCCAGCATGCCCGGCGCCGGGGTGGCACAGCGCTCCCCTCACCCTCCCGCCCTTCGCTCCGTAGCCATCGCGTTCCGGCCTCCTGCCCCTCTGCCCGCCGCCCGCTCCGCCCGCCCTCGGCACCCGCACCCCGCCGCAGCGCCCGCAGAGCCCCCCGCCTGCCCGCCCGCTCCGCCCGCCCTTTGCACAGATTTCAGCGCCCTCGCCTCAGCTCACCCGCCCTTATTTACAGCGCCTGCTGCGAGGCGCAGAGTCGCTGCGTGTCGTGCTCGAGCCGCTTCTCCCGGATGGCTTCAGGAACAGCGCTTTCCTTTTGAACGGCGTTGCAAAATACTCCACAGACAAAAAAGAGGCAGAGGCTGCACTTAAAAAACAAACAAACAAACAAACAAACAAACAAACAAAAAACCCCCACCCACCTACTTAATGGGACAATTTGCAAGCGTTCCAAGAAGCAGCCCTTCTTCTTTAGGACTTTCCACCTCCTGCCTTTACTGATTGTTAAACGAAATAAACAGGCCAAAGCAAGCCACGCGATTTGCTTGACAGACTGCTCAGTTTTTATTATTCAACAGCACGAGATGCTGGCACACAGTACGTCTGGCACGTTAAAGCATGAAAACGTTACTATTCCCATCACCTTTTTAGCTCGTTTCCTGCAGTGCCGCCAAAGGCTCGTTCCGTTTCGAAAAGAGCCGGCCTTTTCTAGCAGCGATCGCAGCCTAAAGGCTATTCCTAGGGCAGAAAGACTAACGGCTCGCTCACCTAGGTACCACTTACCTGGCTCCATTAGTTACTACGGGGATTAGCAAGGAAAGCGCATCGCCTTCTCTAAAGGGGAAAGACGCTCTTTTAAGCGCTTCCAGCGACTCCCAGCATTGTCGTTACTTTGCGCGGCTAGGCAGCTTCTTCAAAGCCAGCTGCAAGAAAGAGTTTGCCTCCAAGGCACAACTTTCTGCTCCCCAGGGGCCGCTCGAGAGGAAAGCGGGCATTCGCCGCCCGCCCTCGGACTAAACGCACGGCAAGCCCTCGAGCACAGCACAAGACACCTTCTCTAGGGAAACCCGCTACTACGTCTCCTTCGCCGCAGGTTTTTCTCGGTATCGTGGCCCATTCGACAAACAAAAGAGGGCGAGAAATGTTTTCATCTGCTCTAAGGGCTTTCGTAGAAGAGAACGACATCGAAAGGAGTTACTACGGGATTTAGGCTCGGCTACGCGCACGCTACCCCAGCGCCACGGACTCGCTTTCAAGGGTCGGTAACGTGCGCGGTTTTTGCGCTCGTATTCACGGAACGAACAGGCGCTTCCCGAGGAGGAGCGTTCGTAAAAAACTCTGACAATGCGTTGCGAGGCAGCAAACCTAGGCGAGCAGTTCTTTACTGGGATCCCTCGGCTGACGTTTCTTCGGCCGCACGCTCGCGGTCAAAGGCGTCTTTCTCACGTCCCGCCGTCAGGGCCTCCCCAGCAATTCCCGCAGCGACTCCCCCCTCGGGACAAACAGCTCGAGGACACGCACGGTCTCGCTAAAAGAACGGGGGGGGGGGGGGGGGGGAAACAAACGCGTGCGCTGCGCGTGGCACTCGCAGACCCGATCTTCGGGTCCAGAAGAAAACTCTCTAAAGCGGACCAGGCGGGCCAAAGAGGTCCCTTCTTTGCGCCACGCTTCTTTCCTCGCGCAGACGTCGGCCGCCTCTCCCCGCTCTCACGGGATCCCCTACCGGCAAGGGCACGGCGAAACGTTTCGGAAACGACAGCGTTTCCCAGAAGCATTTCCAACGCCTTGGGAAAACAGCCGAAGGAGAGGCTCACGCGGGGCGCGTAACTAGAAAGAACGCTCCGCACAAAGGCCTCAAATGACCAGCCCGGAGCAGGGATCCCGGGCTCTCCGGGAGCGCAGGAGTTCTCACGTCCCTACTGAATGGAGCGCGCTGCCCGTGAAACACGAGACGCCGCAGCGACGCCGATCGTCGGAGGGAAGCCTGCAATAAGAGCAAAAGAAAAGCAGACGTTGAGGACAAAGACCAAGCTACGAGCCCCTCGCAATCCAGACACGCTTCTAGATTTACCGCCTATTTCAAGGCGCGCCTTCGGCAATTCCGTCCAATTTATTTTCCAGAAGCCCGCGGCGAGGACGAAACGCCTCTCAAAGGAAGGTACGGCACAACCGCTCTGGCCTATAAACTACCGGTTTCGACACAGGAAAAGCACGGGGAAAGCGCTCGCGTTCCCCCCGAGAAACCACGTCCAAGCAGACCGATGAAGCAGGCCCCAAGTCTGAAAGCGGACCTAAAGGAGCCCGTTTGGCAGCCACGAGCTGGAACACGCCGTTCTCCTCCTCGCTAACAACCCTCCCGTAGAGACCGGCAGCTGTACAGCGCCTTCTGCGCTACACGGAGGAGTCGGATACCGGGCAGATGCCGCGTCCCGAACGCGCAACTAGAGATTTGAACGCACGGACGTAAACAAACGCCCGTAGACGTAGCGGAGGTCTAGCGTATTCACGTTTACCGTGCGTCGGTTCTCCTGCGCGGACGGGCCGTTCCACCTTCTTTACTCGTTAGCTGACAGACGCCCTAGGAGAAAGCAAAGAAAGGAAGAAATTCAGAACGAAATGAAACAGATCGGAGGCAGCCTCCAAGGCTTTGATCCATCCCCCCAGGCGGCCGAACCCCCTTTGCAAAGGCACATCTCAAAAGACGTGTCCTTCCGCGATCGCTGCGCTCCTGAGAGCCTAATAGTAGATGGTGCTTGTTAAACAGGAATGAGATGGTAAAACAGATGTTTCCCAGTCTCAAAGAGATTTACGGCATCTACGTATTATGATACACCAAAAAGGAAAAACAAGATGCATTTTTTTTTTTGGGGGGGGGGGGGGGGGAGGGCGGGCGGTGGGGGGAAATCCTTAAAGCTTTCAACACCAGCATCTTAATACGGCTTATTTGCACCTTAATTCTGAAGAGAACGAGAAGGGGGGAGAGCTGGCCACAAAGGCGGCGAGGGAAAAAGAGGGAGGCAAAGGCAGACAGAGAAAGCGGACAGCGCAGGGCAGAAGAGGGAGAGGGAGGCAAACGGGCGGACGGGGAGCTGAACAGAGGCGCGGAAACAGAACGAGAAGGCTGCCGAGGGGGACGGAGGGCTGCAAAGGAGCCTGGCGTTCAGCGACGGTATTTTACCGCTCCTCGCGCGTTAGCAGCCCCTTTCAGATGCTTAAGCCCAAATTCTCTCAGCCCTTCACAGCTTCAGTCCCCGCGGCATCTAGTTTCTCCACACTCTCCAATCTTCCTCTCTCTTTCCTTCCTGTCCTGCTCAAAACCCACCCCCCAGACCCCTTCTGTACTTACGCGCTTCCTTAAAACAGTATCGCCGAAGTCAAACCGAACGGGCTGAGCCGCTCCTCTTCCGCTCGCCGGCCCTCGGAACGTCAGCCTGCAAACGAATCGGACCGCCGAGGTCACCGGCAGAGTCTCCTTTCGGAGCTTCGTCCCCGCCCCCCCCCCAAGCTTTAACGACGGTTTCCCAAGCGGGCAAACGCAGGGCCTCCCTTCAGCCCGTAACGGTTGTTATCGCGGGCTCCCAAGTCGCCGTGACGACGCTAAGCGGCAAAGCAAGGCAAAGGCAGCTGGGGGCACAGCTTACCCACCTAGCCGCGAAAATTCCTATTTGAGGCCTCCCTCGCCGCTTCTGCCAGGCAAACGCACCGAAACAAAGCTCCCGACAGGCAGCTGAGGCTGCACACGGACCTCGGGGCCCCGCTAGCAACAGCGACGCCGGAGCCGCCGGGCTGCCAGGCGCTATTCCCCCCCACACACACACCCTCCCCTGCCGGCCTGGCGAAGCGCGGCTTACGACTCACGAGTGCGGGAAGGACGCCGCCGAGCTTCCCGCGGCCGAAGGCTCCTCGTCAGGAGCGGGCAGAGAACCTTTCCGCCAGCGTTCGGAGTCCCCCGGCCGCTCTCGGCACCCGAGAACTTGCCGACAAAAGGGCTGAGGGCGGGAGCCCGCACTTCTTCACGGCAGCACACAGCCGTTCCCCGACGTGCCCAACGCCTAGGAGTAGCGCAATTTATAAAGACAAAAACAGCACCGCTACAGGGCGTAAAGCCAAGCTGAAATTCCGACAGCCAAATCTTCGCGCCCGACAGAACGGGCCATGTGCATCGGCGCCTACAGCTCGAGGCTAGCGAGGCCTCGCGGGCGATGCTTCTCTGGCAGGCTGCGCAGCTGAACTCCTGCGTCTCGCCCGAGAGTGTGCGCTGCCACAAAAGCACAGAGCGAAGGAAGGAAGGAAATAAATCGATTCAAAGGTCGGCAGAAAATCGTAACAATCCAAAGTTGTTTCTAACCACAAAAGCGCATCTAATACACGAGAAGGAGCCTTAATTCCGCAAGGCTTTCACTTTTCTTCTAGCTGCCGCCTTCCTGCTGCCCCAAATGCCATTGCCAGGCAATCAACCTGGGGTCGCGCTAACTGAGCCTTCCTGAAAGCCATCTCTTCGTTTTACAATTCGCACGCTTCCCTCTCCTCTGGCCACCTGACCGCCGTTCCCCTAAGACAGGAATTTGCTGCCTTGGGGCTCTTAAAGCACGACGCTTCGCAGACACAGAAAGTCACGCGCGCAGAAACGGATGGACGTGGCATCCTTTCTGTAACGCGTACGCACCTTCCGTTAGATGTCGGTCACCTGTTATTCCGATCGCTATTAACGGCGAACCTTCCTCGCCGGGAAGAACGGGGGCTTTCCCTTTTGGGGCGACGGAGACGGCTCTCGCTCGGTTCCTTTTCATTTTATTACTTTGGCTCGCTTACGTTTTTCTGGTCTCTTCAACTTCAGCCGTAGCAACGAATCTAAAAATTAAATACCCTATCTTTCCTTTTCTACGTACGCGTGTACGATAACAAAACAAAATACAAACAACCAAAGCAAAACTAAGGCAGCTACGGTTAACGATAGCCGCAGGGTAACAACGGGTCGCTTAGTCCTCAGCGCTGCCTCCGGAAGGCCGAAATAACGAACGTTCCGCATCGAGAGTTACCTTAGTTACCCGGGCCAGAACGCCTCCTACTGCCGCAGCTTCTGCGGAGATCGAGGGTCCGCTGCTGCGTTCTTGCTTCCTCGTTTCAGCCCGCCCCTTAGGGACTAAGCGCAAAAAAACCGCTCGCTCGTCCGCCTTTGCTCTTTGTCAGCATTTGCTATCGTCGGTTCCGCCTCTGTAACGAAGAGAGAAAATTGCGTTTCGCTTCCAAGAAAACACTTCGACTGACGCGAGTTCTTTTTCTCTTTCCCATGTTTTCCCCCCCCCCCCCGCCCCCCCTTTCTTTCTTTTTCCTTCTTTCCCTCAAAGGAAAGGTCTTAATACACCGCCTTGCATCGTACGTTACAGAGGAAACCCTTTGGAAACACTACAGGGCCGACGCCGCGCCGCAACCCTGCTCCGGGGCCCGCCTGCCTCCCCGCTCCAGCCCGGCCCGCACCGCCAACGAACCGGCGCCCTAAACGCCGCACACGCAAAACGCAACGTCGCACCCACGCTCCAGCACACCCTGCCCCGCGCTCCCGCCGCTCCCGGCCCCAGCCCGCCCCCCCCCCCACTCGCCCCGCACCGCCGCCTCCACGCAGCGACGGCCGCAGCGGGCGGGACGCAGCCCGACGCCCCCGAACCTGCGCGTTCGCCTCACCGGGGGCCCCACGTCCCTCCCTCCACGCCACCTCTGCCCTCACCCGCCGCACAACCAAAACGCCCTCCCTGCTCGCCGCCATCTTGCTTCCCTGCCGCCGGGGGAGCCCGAGGGGAGGGGGGGAGCAGGGGGAGCCCGAGGGGAGGGGGGAGCGAGGGGGAGCCCGAGGGGAGGGGGGGAGCGAGGGGGAGCCCGAGGGGAGGGGGGGAGCGAGGGGGAGCCCGAGGGGAGGGGGGGAGCGAGGGGGAGCCCGAGGGGAGGGGGGAGCGAGAGGGGGAACCGGAGGGGAGGGGGGAGCGAGGGGGAGCCCGAGGGGAGGGGGGAGCGAGGGGGAGCCCGAGGGGCGGGGGGAGCGAGGGGGAGCCCGAGGGGCGGGGGGAGCGAGGGGGAGCCCGCGGGGCGGGGGGAGCGAGGGGGAGCCCGAGGGGAGGGGGGAGCGAGGGGGAACCGGAGGGGAGGGGGGAGCGAGGGGGAACCGGAGGGGAGGGGGGAGCGAGGGGGAACCCGAGGGGAGGGGGGAGCGAGGGGGAACCCGAGGGGAGGGGGGAGCGAGGGGGAACCCGAGGGGAGGGGGGAGCGAGGGGGAACCCGAGGGGAGGGGGGAGCAGAGGGGGAACCCGAGGGGAGGGGGGAGCAGAGGGGGAACCCGAGGGGAGGGGGGAGCGAGGGGGAGCCCGAGGGGAGGGAGGAGCGAGGGGGAGCCCGAGGGGCGGGGGGAGCGAGGGGGAGCCCGAGGGGCGGGGGGAGCGAGGGGGAGCCCGAGGGGCGGGGGGAGCGAGGGGGAGCCCGAGGGGAGGGGGGAGCGAGGGGGAACCCGAGGGGAGGGGGGAGCGAGGGGGAACCCGAGGGGAGGGGGGAGCGAGGGGGAACCCGAGGGGAGGGGGGAGCGAGGGGGAGCCCGAGGGGAGGGGGGAGCGAGGGGGAGCCCGAGGGGCGGGGGGAGCACGAAGGGAAGCGAGACCCGCAATGGCGCACTCGCGTGCTCGCGGCGCTGCAGCCGGGCGGCTCACGCGTGCGAACCGCAGCCCGCCGCGGCAGCCCGGGGCTCCCAGCGAGCGCCCCGTGGCTGCCCGTGCCCGTGGCCGCTCCGTGAGCACCGGGAAGGGGCGACGAGCAGGCGCCATTCGCTTACCCGTTCCCGAAACGGCGGAGAGCAGCGGCAAACATGGCGACCGGCACTGAGCATGTGCTCGCCGCCTGTGTGCGCACGCGCGCCCCCCCCCCACCGAGTGCAGTACCGCTTTTTGGACACCGGGTGGCAGCAGTGAGCGCGGCGGAACGCAGTGCGCACGCGCACCCCCCCTTTTCGTGCAATACCGCTTTTTGGACACCCCGAGGGCAGCAGGGAGCATGGCCGGCCGCCGTGTGCATGCGCCACGGTGCAGTACTGCTTTTTCGACACCCGAGCGACACGTGTCCGGTAAGGACCACACACACACACACACACACACACACACACGCCCAGCGGGCCACTGCTGCAGGGCGGAGAAGGCACAGGCACCTGGAAGTACAGCTGCTGGCCTGCCCCAGAGCACAACGCGAACGGCTGCTGGGAACCCCGCCGACAGAGAACCGCACCTCCCGCCACCTCGGGAGGCGCAACACGGTCTCCCAGAAGGCCAGTACGGGAAGACTGCACCTCCCGGCATGCCCTGCAGGCTAAAACGGCTGCCGGGAAAACCCCTGCCAGAAAACTATAGCTCCCAGCGTGCCGTGCAGACTAAAAGGGCCGCCCGGAAGCCCGGTGCCGGAAGACTACCGCTCCCAGCATGCCGTGCAAAAGCAACACGGCTGCCCAGAATCTCAGTGCCGGAAGACTACCGCTCCCAGCATGCCGTGCAAAAGCAACATGGCCGCCCGGAAGCCCGGTGCCGGAAGACTACCGCTCCCAGCATGCCCGGCGCCGGGGTGGCACAGCGCTCCCTCACCCTCCCGCCCTTCGCTCCGTAGCCATCGCGTTCCGGCCCGCCCCTCTGCCCGCCGCCCGCCCGCCCGCCCTCGGCACCCGCACCCCGCCGCAGCGCCCCGCAGAGCCCCCCCGCCTGCCCGCCCTTTGCACAGATTTCAGCGCCCTCGCCTCAGCTCACCCGCCCTTATTTACAGCGCCTGCTGCGAGGCGCAGAGTCGCTGCGTGTCGTGCTCGAGCCGCTTCTCCCGGAGGCTTCAGGAACAGCGCTTTCCTTTGAACGGCGTTGCAAAATACTCCACAGACAAAAAAGAGGCAGAGGCTGCACTTAAAAAACAAACAAACAAACAAACAAACAAACAAACAAAAAACCCCCACCCACCTACTTAATGGGACAATTTGCAAGCGTTCCAAGAAGCAGCCCTTCTTCTTTAGGACTTTCCACCTCCTGCCTTTACTGATTGTTAAACGAAATAAACAGGCCAAAGCAAGCCACGCGATTTGCTTGACAGACTGCTCAGTTTTTATTATTCAACAGCACGAGATGCTGGCACACAGTACGTCTGGCACGTTAAAGCATGAAAACGTTACTATTCCCATCACCTTTTTAGCTCGTTTCCTGCAGTGCCGCCAAAGGCTCGTTCCGTTTCGAAAAGAGCCGGCCTTTTCTAGCAGCGATCGCAGCCTAAAGGCTATTCCTAGGGCAGAAAGACTAACGGCTCGCTCACCTAGGTACCACTTACCTGGCTCCATTAGTTACTACGGGGATTAGCAAGGAAAGCGCATCGCCTTCTCTAAAGGGGAAAGACGCTCTTTTAAGCGCTTCCAGCGACTCCCCAGCATTGTCGTTACTTTGCGCGGCTAGGCAGCTTCTTCAAAGCCAGCTGCAAGAAAGAGTTTGCCTCCAAGGCACAACTTTCTGCTCCCCAGGGGCCGCTCGAGAGGAAAGCGGGCATTCGCCGCCCGCCCTCGGACAAAACGCACGGCAAGCCCTCGAGCACAGCACAAGACACCTTCTCTAGGGAAACCCGCTACTACGTCTCCTTCGCCGCAGGTTTTTCTCGGTATCGTGGCCCATTCGACAAACAAAAGAGGGCGAGAAATGTTTTCATCTGCTCTAAGGGCTTTCGTAGAAGAGAACGACATCGAAAGGAGTTACTACGGGATTTAGGCTCGGCTACGCACGCTACCCCAGCGCCACGGACTCGCTTTCAAGGGTCGGTAACGTGCGCGGTTTTTGCGCTCGTATTCACGGAACGAACAGGCGCTTCCCCGAGGAGGAGCGTTCGTAAAAAACTCTGACAATGCGTTGCGAGGCAGCAAACCTAGGCGAGCAGTTCTTTACTGGGATCCCTCGGCTGACGTTTCTTCGGCCGCACGCTCGCGGTCAAAGGCGTCTTTCTCACGTCCCGCCGTCAGGGCCTCCCCAGCAATTCCCGCAGCGACTCCCCCCTCGGGACAAACAGCTCGAGGACACGCACGGTCTCGCTAAAAGAACGGGGGGGGGGGGGGGGGGGGGAAACAAACGCGTGCGCTGCGCGTGGCACTCGCAGACCCGATCTTCGGGTCCAGAAGAAAACTCTCTAAAGCGGACCAGGCGGGCCAAAGAGGTCCCTTCTTTGCGCCACGCTTCTTTCCTCGCGCAGACGTCGGCCGCCTCTCCCCGCTCTCACGGGATCCCCTACCGGCAAGGGCACGGCGAAACGTTTCGGAAACGACAGCGTTTCCCAGAAGCATTTCCAACGCCTTGGGAAAACAGCCGAAGGAGAGGCTCACGCGGGGCGCGTAACTAGAAAGAACGCTCCGCACAAAGGCCTCAAATGACCAGCCCGGAGCAGGGATCCCGGGCTCTCCGGGAGCGCAGGAGTTCTCACGTCCCTACTGAATGGAGCGCGCTGCCCGTGAAACACGAGACGCCGCAGCGACGCCGATCGTCGGAGGGAAGCCTGCAATAAGAGCAAAAGAAAAGCAGACGTTGAGGACAAAGACCAAGCTACGAGCCCCTCGCAATCCAGACACGCTTCTAGATTTACCGCCTATTTCAAGGCGCGCCTTCGGCAATTCCGTCCAATTTATTTTCCCAGAAGCCCGCGGCGAGGACGAAACGCCTCTCAAAGGAAGGTACGGCACAACCGCTCTGGCCTATAAACTACCGGTTTCGACACAGGAAAAGCACGGGGAAAGCGCTCGCGTTCCCCCCGAGAAACCACGTCCAAGCAGACCGATGAAGCAGGCCCCAAGTCTGAAAGCGGACCTAAAGGAGCCCGTTTGGCAGCCACGAGCTGGAACACGCCGTTCTCCTCCTCGCTAACAACCTCCCGTAGAGACCGGCAGCTGTACAGCGCCTTCTGCGCTACACGGAGGAGTCGGATACCGGGCAGATGCCGCGTCCCGAACGCGCAACTAGAGATTTGAACGCACGGACGTAAACAAACGCCCGTGACGTAGCGGAGGTCTAGCGTATTCACGTTTACCGTGCGTCGGTTCTCCTGCGCGGACGGGCCGTTCCACCTTCTTTACTCGTTAGCTGACAGACGCCCTAGGAGAAAGCAAAGAAAGGAAGAAATTCAGAACGAAATGAAACAGATCGGAGGCAGCCTCCAAGGCTTTGATCCATCCCCCCAGGCGGCCGAACCCCCTTTGCAAAGGCACATCTCAAAAGACGTGTCCTTCCGCGATCGCTGCGCTCCTGAGAGCCTAATAGTAGATGGTGCTTGTTAAACAGGAATGAGATGGTAAAACAGATGTTTCCCAGTCTCAAAGAGATTTACGGCATCTACGTATTATGATACACCAAAAAGGAAAAACAAGATGCATTTTTTTTTTTTGGGGGGGGGGAGGGCGGGCGGTGGGGAAATCCTTAAAGCTTTCAACACCAGCATCTTAATACGGCTTATTTGCACCTTAATTCTGAAGAGAACGAGAAGGGGGGAGAGCTGGCCACAAAGGCGGCGAGGGAAAAAGAGGGAGGCAAAGGCAGACAGAGAAAGCGGACAGCGCAGGGCAGAAGAGGGAGAGGGAGGCAAACGGGCGGACGGGGAGCTGAACAGAGGCGCGGAAACAGAACGAGAAGGCTGCCGAGGGGGACGGAGGGCTGCAAAGGAGCCTGGCGTTCAGCGACGGTATTTTACCGCTCCTCGCGCGTTAGCAGCCCCTTTCAGATGCTTAAGCCCAAATTCTCTCAGCCCTTCACAGCTTCAGTCCCCGCGGCATCTAGTTTCTCCACACTCTCCAATCTTCCTCGCTCTTTCCTGTCCTGCTCAAAACCCCCCCCCAGACCCCTTCTGTACTTACGCGCTTCCTTAAAACAGTATCGCCGAAGTCAACCGAACGGGCTGAGCCGCTCCTCTTCCGCTCGCCGGCCCTCGGAACGTCAGCCTGCAAACGAATCGGACCGCCGAGGTCACCGGCAGAGTCTCCTTTCGGAGCTTCGTCCCCGCCCCCCCCCCAAGCTTTAACGACGGTTTCCCAAGCGGGGCAAACGCAGGGCCTCCCTTCAGCCCCGTAACGGTTGTTATCGCGGGCTCCCAAGTCGCCGTGACGACGCTAAGCGGCAAAGCAAGGCAAAGGCAGCTGGGGGCACAGCTTACCCACCTAGCCGCGAAAATTCCTATTTGAGGCCTCCCTCGCCGCTTCTGCCAGGCAAACGCACCGAAACAAAGCTCCCGACAGGCAGCTGAGGCTGCACACGGACCTCGGGGCCCCGCTAGCAACAGCGACGCCGGAGCCGCCGGGCTGCCAGGCGCTATTCCCCCCCCCCCACACACCCTCCCCTGCCGGCCTGGCGAAGCGCGGCTTACGACTCACGAGTGCGGGAAGGACGCCGCCGAGCTTCCCGCGGCCGAAGGCTCCTCGTCAGGAGCGGGCAGAGAACCTTTCCGCCGGCGTTCGGAGTCCCCCGGCCGCTCTCGGCACCCGAGAACTTGCCGACAAAGGGCTGAGGGCGGGAGCCCGCACTTCTTCACGGCAGCACACAGCCGTTCCCCGACGTGCCCAACGCCTAGGAGTAGCGCAATTTATAAAGACAAAAACAGCACCGCTACAGGGCGTAAAGCCAAGCTGAAATTCCGACAGCCAAATCTTCGCGCCCGACAGAACGGGCCATGTGCATCGGCGCCTACAGCTCGAGGCTAGCGAGGCCTCGCGGGCGATGCTTCTCTGGCAGGCTGCGCAGCTGAACTCCTGCGTCTCGCCCGAGAGTGTGCGCTGCCCACAAAAGCACAGAGCGAAGGAAGGAAGGAAATAAATCGATTCAAAGGTCGGCAGAAAATCGTAACAATCCAAAGTTGTTTCTAACCACAAAAGCGCATCTAATACACGAGAAGGAGCCTTAATTCCGCAAGGCTTTCACTTTTCTTCTAGCTGCCGCCTTCCTGCTGCCCCAAATGCCATTGCCAGGCAATCAACCTGGGGTCGCGCTAACTGAGCCTTCCTGAAAGCCATCTCTTCGTTTTACAATTCGCACGCTTCCCTCTCCCTCTGGCCACCTGACCGCCGTTCCCCTAAGACAGGAATTTGCTGCCTTGGGGCTCTTAAAGCACGACGCTTCGCAGACACAGAAAGTCACGCGCGCAGAAACGGATGGACGTGGCATCCTTTCTGTAACGCGTACGCACCTTCCGTTAGATGTCGGTCACCTGTTATTCCGATCGCTATTAACGGCGAACCTTCCTCGCCGGGAAGAACGGGCTTTCCCTTTTGGGGCGACGGAGACGGCTCTCGCTCGGTTCCTTTTCATTTTATTACTTTGGCTCGCTTACGTTTTTCTGGTCTCTTCAACTTCAGCCGTAGCAACGAATCTAAAAATTAAATACCCTATCTTTCCTTTTCTACGTACGCGTGTACGATAACAAAACAAAATACAAACAACCAAAGCAAAACTAAGGCAGCTACGGTTAACGATAGCCGCAGGGTAACAACGGGTCGCTTAGTCCTCAGCGCTGCCTCCGGAAGGCCGAAATAACGAACGTTCCGCATCGAGAGTTACCTTAGTTACCCGGGCCAGAACGCCTCCTACTGCCGCAGCTTCTGCGGAGATCGAGGGTCCGCTGCTGCGTTCTTGCTTCCTCGTTTCAGCCCGCCCCTTAGGGACTAAGCGCAAAAAACCGCTCGCTCGTCCGCCTTTGCTCTTTGTCAGCATTTGCTATCGTCGGTTCCGCCTCTGTAACGAAGAGAGAAAATTGCGTTTCGCTTCCAAGAAAACACTTCGACTGACGCGAGTTCTTTTTCTCTTTCCCATGTTTTCCCCCCCCCCCCCCGCCCCCCCTTTCTTTCTTTTTCCTTCTTTCCCTCAAAGGAAAGGTCTTAATACACCGCCTTGCATCGTACGTTACAGAGGAAACCCTTTGGAAACACTACAGGGCCGACGCCGCGCCGCAACCCTGCTCCGGGGCCCGCCTGCCTCCCCGCTCCAGCCCGGCCCGCACCGCCAACGAACCGGCGCCCTAAACGCCGCACACGCAAAACGCAACGTCGCACCCACGCTCCAGCACACCCTGCCCCGCGCTCCCGCCGCTCCCGGCCCCAGCCCGCCCCCCCCCCCCACTCGCCCCGCACCGCCGCCTCCACGCAGCGACGGCCGCAGCGGGCGGGACGCAGCCCGACGCCCCCGAACCTGCGCGTTCGCCTCACCGGGGGCCCCACGTCCCTCCCTCCACGCCACCTCCGCCCTCACCCGCCGCACAACCAAAACGCCCTCCCTGCTCGCCGCCATCTTGCTTCCCTGCCGCCGGGGGAGCCCGAGGGGAGGGGGGGAGCAGGGGGAGCCCGAGGGGAGGGGGGAGCGAGGGGGAGCCCGAGGGGAGGGGGGGAGCGAGGGGGAGCCCGAGGGGAGGGGGGGAGCGAGGGGGAGCCCGAGGGGAGGGGGGGAGCGAGGGGGAACCGGAGGGGAGGGGGGAGCGAGGGGGAGCCCGAGGGGAGGGGGGGAGCGAGGGGGAGCCCGAGGGGCGGGGGGAGCGAGGGGGAGCCCGAGGGGCGGGGGGAGCGAGGGGGAGCCCGAGGGGCGGGGGGAGCGAGGGGGAGCCCGCGGGGCGGGGGGAGCGAGGGGGAGCCCGAGGGGAGGGGGGGAGCGAGGGGGAACCGGAGGGGAGGGGGGAGCGAGGGGGAACCCGAGGGGAGGGGGGAGCGAGGGGGAACCCGAGGGGAGGGGGGAGCGAGGGGGAACCCGAGGGGAGGGGGGAGCGAGGGGGAACCCGAGGGGAGGGGGGAGCAGAGGGGGAACCCGAGGGGAGGGGGGAGCGAGGGGGAGCCCGAGGGGAGGGAGGAGCGAGGGGGAGCCCGAGGGGCGGGGGGAGCGAGGGGGAGCCCGAGGGGCGGGGGGAGCGAGGGGGAGCCCGAGGGGAGGGGGGGAGCGAGGGGGAGCCCGAGGGGAGGGGGGGAGCGAGGGGGAACCCGAGGGGAGGGGGGGAGCGAGGGGGAACCCGAGGGGAGGGGGGAGCGAGGGGGAGCCCGAGGGGAGGGGGGAGCGAGGGGGAGCCCGAGGGGCGGGGGGAGCACGAAGGGAAGCGAGACCCGCAATGGCGCACTCGCGTGCTCGCGGCGCTGCAGCCGGGCGGCTCACGCGTGCGAACCGCAGCCCGCCGCGGCAGCCCGGGGCTCCCAGCGAGCGCCCCGTGGCTGCCCGTGCCCGTGGCCGCTCCGTGAGCACCGGGAAGGGGCGACGAGCAGGCGCCATTCGCTTACCCGTTCCCGAAACGGCGGAGAGCAGCGGCAAACATGGCGACCGGCACTGAGCATGTGCTCGCCGCCTGTGTGCGCACGCGCGCCCCCCCCCACCGAGTGCAGTACCGCTTTTTGGACACCGGGTGGCAGCAGTGAGCGCGGCGGAACGCAGTGCGCACGCGCACCCCCCCTTTTCGTGCAATACCGCTTTTTGGACACCCCGAGGGCAGCAGGGAGCATGGCCGGCCGCCGTGTGCATGCGCCACGGTGCAGTACTGCTTTTTCGACACCCGAGCGACACGTGTCCGGTAAGGACCACACACACACACACACACACACACACACACGCCCAGCGGGCCACTGCTGCAGGGCGGAGAAGGCACAGGCACCTGGAAGTACAGCTGCTGGCCTGCCCCAGAGCACAACGCGAACGGCTGCTGGGAACCCCGCCGACAGAGAACCGCACCTCCCGCCACCTCGGGAGGCGCAACACGGTCTCCCAGAAGGCCAGTACGGGAAGACTGCACCTCCCGGCATGCCCTGCAGGCTAAAACGGCTGCCGGGAAAACCCCTGCCAGAAAACTATAGCTCCCAGCGTGCCGTGCAGACTAAAAGGGCCGCCCGGAAGCCCGGTGCCGGAAGACTACCGCTCCCAGCATGCCGTGCAAAAGCAACACGGCTGCCCAGAATCTCAGTGCCGGAAGACTACCGCTCCCAGCATGCCGTGCAAAAGCAACATGGCCGCCCGGAAGCCCGGTGCCGGAAGACTACCGCTCCCAGCATGCCCGGCGCCGGGGTGGCACAGCGCTCCCTCACCCTCCCGCCCTTCGCTCCGTAGCCATCGCGTTCCGGCCCGCCCCTCTGCCCGCCGCCCGCCCGCCCGCCCTCGGCACCCGCACCCCGCCGCAGCGCCCCGCAGAGCCCCCCCGCCTGCCCGCCCTTTGCACAGATTTCAGCGCCCTCGCCTCAGCTCACCCGCCCTTATTTACAGCGCCTGCTGCGAGGCGCAGAGTCGCTGCGTGTCGTGCTCGAGCCGCTTCTCCCGGAGGCTTCAGGAACAGCGCTTTCCTTTGAACGGCGTTGCAAAATACTCCACAGACAAAAAAGAGGCAGAGGCTGCACTTAAAAAACAAACAAACAAACAAACAAACAAACAAACAAAAAACCCCCACCCACCTACTTAATGGGACAATTTGCAAGCGTTCCAAGAAGCAGCCCTTCTTCTTTAGGACTTTCCACCTCCTGCCTTTACTGATTGTTAAACGAAATAAACAGGCCAAAGCAAGCCACGCGATTTGCTTGACAGACTGCTCAGTTTTTATTATTCAACAGCACGAGATGCTGGCACACAGTACGTCTGGCACGTTAAAGCATGAAAACGTTACTATTCCCATCACCTTTTTAGCTCGTTTCCTGCAGTGCCGCCAAAGGCTCGTTCCGTTTCGAAAAGAGCCGGCCTTTTCTAGCAGCGATCGCAGCCTAAAGGCTATTCCTAGGGCAGAAAGACTAACGGCTCGCTCACCTAGGTACCACTTACCTGGCTCCATTAGTTACTACGGGGATTAGCAAGGAAAGCGCATCGCCTTCTCTAAAGGGGAAAGACGCTCTTTTAAGCGCTTCCAGCGACTCCCCAGCATTGTCGTTACTTTGCGCGGCTAGGCAGCTTCTTCAAAGCCAGCTGCAAGAAAGAGTTTGCCTCCAAGGCACAACTTTCTGCTCCCCAGGGGCCGCTCGAGAGGAAAGCGGGCATTCGCCGCCCGCCCTCGGACAAAACGCACGGCAAGCCCTCGAGCACAGCACAAGACACCTTCTCTAGGGAAACCCGCTACTACGTCTCCTTCGCCGCAGGTTTTTCTCGGTATCGTGGCCCATTCGACAAACAAAAGAGGGCGAGAAATGTTTTCATCTGCTCTAAGGGCTTTCGTAGAAGAGAACGACATCGAAAGGAGTTACTACGGGATTTAGGCTCGGCTACGCACGCTACCCCAGCGCCACGGACTCGCTTTCAAGGGTCGGTAACGTGCGCGGTTTTTGCGCTCGTATTCACGGAACGAACAGGCGCTTCCCCGAGGAGGAGCGTTCGTAAAAAACTCTGACAATGCGTTGCGAGGCAGCAAACCTAGGCGAGCAGTTCTTTACTGGGATCCCTCGGCTGACGTTTCTTCGGCCGCACGCTCGCGGTCAAAGGCGTCTTTCTCACGTCCCGCCGTCAGGGCCTCCCCAGCAATTCCCGCAGCGACTCCCCCCTCGGGACAAACAGCTCGAGGACACGCACGGTCTCGCTAAAAGAACGGGGGGGGGGGGGGGGGGGGGAAACAAACGCGTGCGCTGCGCGTGGCACTCGCAGACCCGATCTTCGGGTCCAGAAGAAAACTCTCTAAAGCGGACCAGGCGGGCCAAAGAGGTCCCTTCTTTGCGCCACGCTTCTTTCCTCGCGCAGACGTCGGCCGCCTCTCCCCGCTCTCACGGGATCCCCTACCGGCAAGGGCACGGCGAAACGTTTCGGAAACGACAGCGTTTCCCAGAAGCATTTCCAACGCCTTGGGAAAACAGCCGAAGGAGAGGCTCACGCGGGGCGCGTAACTAGAAAGAACGCTCCGCACAAAGGCCTCAAATGACCAGCCCGGAGCAGGGATCCCGGGCTCTCCGGGAGCGCAGGAGTTCTCACGTCCCTACTGAATGGAGCGCGCTGCCCGTGAAACACGAGACGCCGCAGCGACGCCGATCGTCGGAGGGAAGCCTGCAATAAGAGCAAAAGAAAAGCAGACGTTGAGGACAAAGACCAAGCTACGAGCCCCTCGCAATCCAGACACGCTTCTAGATTTACCGCCTATTTCAAGGCGCGCCTTCGGCAATTCCGTCCAATTTATTTTCCCAGAAGCCCGCGGCGAGGACGAAACGCCTCTCAAAGGAAGGTACGGCACAACCGCTCTGGCCTATAAACTACCGGTTTCGACACAGGAAAAGCACGGGGAAAGCGCTCGCGTTCCCCCCGAGAAACCACGTCCAAGCAGACCGATGAAGCAGGCCCCAAGTCTGAAAGCGGACCTAAAGGAGCCCGTTTGGCAGCCACGAGCTGGAACACGCCGTTCTCCTCCTCGCTAACAACCTCCCGTAGAGACCGGCAGCTGTACAGCGCCTTCTGCGCTACACGGAGGAGTCGGATACCGGGCAGATGCCGCGTCCCGAACGCGCAACTAGAGATTTGAACGCACGGACGTAAACAAACGCCCGTGACGTAGCGGAGGTCTAGCGTATTCACGTTTACCGTGCGTCGGTTCTCCTGCGCGGACGGGCCGTTCCACCTTCTTTACTCGTTAGCTGACAGACGCCCTAGGAGAAAGCAAAGAAAGGAAGAAATTCAGAACGAAATGAAACAGATCGGAGGCAGCCTCCAAGGCTTTGATCCATCCCCCCAGGCGGCCGAACCCCCTTTGCAAAGGCACATCTCAAAAGACGTGTCCTTCCGCGATCGCTGCGCTCCTGAGAGCCTAATAGTAGATGGTGCTTGTTAAACAGGAATGAGATGGTAAAACAGATGTTTCCCAGTCTCAAAGAGATTTACGGCATCTACGTATTATGATACACCAAAAAGGAAAAACAAGATGCATTTTTTTTTTTTGGGGGGGGGGAGGGCGGGCGGTGGGGAAATCCTTAAAGCTTTCAACACCAGCATCTTAATACGGCTTATTTGCACCTTAATTCTGAAGAGAACGAGAAGGGGGGAGAGCTGGCCACAAAGGCGGCGAGGGAAAAAGAGGGAGGCAAAGGCAGACAGAGAAAGCGGACAGCGCAGGGCAGAAGAGGGAGAGGGAGGCAAACGGGCGGACGGGGAGCTGAACAGAGGCGCGGAAACAGAACGAGAAGGCTGCCGAGGGGGACGGAGGGCTGCAAAGGAGCCTGGCGTTCAGCGACGGTATTTTACCGCTCCTCGCGCGTTAGCAGCCCCTTTCAGATGCTTAAGCCCAAATTCTCTCAGCCCTTCACAGCTTCAGTCCCCGCGGCATCTAGTTTCTCCACACTCTCCAATCTTCCTCGCTCTTTCCTGTCCTGCTCAAAACCCCCCCCCAGACCCCTTCTGTACTTACGCGCTTCCTTAAAACAGTATCGCCGAAGTCAACCGAACGGGCTGAGCCGCTCCTCTTCCGCTCGCCGGCCCTCGGAACGTCAGCCTGCAAACGAATCGGACCGCCGAGGTCACCGGCAGAGTCTCCTTTCGGAGCTTCGTCCCCGCCCCCCCCCCCAAGCTTTAACGACGGTTTCCCAAGCGGGGCAAACGCAGGGCCTCCCTTCAGCCCCGTAACGGTTGTTATCGCGGGCTCCCAAGTCGCCGTGACGACGCTAAGCGGCAAAGCAAGGCAAAGGCAGCTGGGGGCACAGCTTACCCACCTAGCCGCGAAAATTCCTATTTGAGGCCTCCCTCGCCGCTTCTGCCAGGCAAACGCACCGAAACAAAGCTCCCGACAGGCAGCTGAGGCTGCACACGGACCTCGGGGCCCCGCTAGCAACAGCGACGCCGGAGCCGCCGGGCTGCCAGGCGCTATTCCCCCCCCCACACACACCCTCCCCTGCCGGCCTGGCGAAGCGCGGCTTACGACTCACGAGTGCGGGAAGGACGCCGCCGAGCTTCCCGCGGCCGAAGGCTCCTCGTCAGGAGCGGGCAGAGAACCTTTCCGCCGGCGTTCGGAGTCCCCCGGCCGCTCTCGGCACCCGAGAACTTGCCGACAAAGGGCTGAGGGCGGGAGCCCGCACTTCTTCACGGCAGCACACAGCCGTTCCCCGACGTGCCCAACGCCTAGGAGTAGCGCAATTTATAAAGACAAAAACAGCACCGCTACAGGGCGTAAAGCCAAGCTGAAATTCCGACAGCCAAATCTTCGCGCCCGACAGAACGGGCCATGTGCATCGGCGCCTACAGCTCGAGGCTAGCGAGGCCTCGCGGGCGATGCTTCTCTGGCAGGCTGCGCAGCTGAACTCCTGCGTCTCGCCCGAGAGTGTGCGCTGCCCACAAAAGCACAGAGCGAAGGAAGGAAGGAAATAAATCGATTCAAAGGTCGGCAGAAAATCGTAACAATCCAAAGTTGTTTCTAACCACAAAAGCGCATCTAATACACGAGAAGGAGCCTTAATTCCGCAAGGCTTTCACTTTTCTTCTAGCTGCCGCCTTCCTGCTGCCCCAAATGCCATTGCCAGGCAATCAACCTGGGGTCGCGCTAACTGAGCCTTCCTGAAAGCCATCTCTTCGTTTTACAATTCGCACGCTTCCCTCTCCCTCTGGCCACCTGACCGCCGTTCCCCTAAGACAGGAATTTGCTGCCTTGGGGCTCTTAAAGCACGACGCTTCGCAGACACAGAAAGTCACGCGCGCAGAAACGGATGGACGTGGCATCCTTTCTGTAACGCGTACGCACCTTCCGTTAGATGTCGGTCACCTGTTATTCCGATCGCTATTAACGGCGAACCTTCCTCGCCGGGAAGAACGGGCTTTCCCTTTTGGGGCGACGGAGACGGCTCTCGCTCGGTTCCTTTTCATTTTATTACTTTGGCTCGCTTACGTTTTTCTGGTCTCTTCAACTTCAGCCGTAGCAACGAATCTAAAAATTAAATACCCTATCTTTCTTTTTCTACGTACGCGTGTACGATAACAAAACAAAATACAAACAACCAAAGCAAAACTAAGGCAGCTACGGTTAACGATAGCCGCAGGGTAACAACGGGTCGCTTAGTCCTCAGCGCTGCCTCCGGAAGGCCGAAATAACGAACGTTCCGCATCGAGAGTTACCTTAGTTACCCGGGCCAGAACGCCTCCTACTGCCGCAGCTTCTGCGGAGATCGAGGGTCCGCTGCTGCGTTCTTGCTTCCTCGTTTCAGCCCGCCCCTCCCTTAGGGACTAAGCGCAAAAAACCGCTCGCTCGTCCGCCTTTGCTCTTTGTCAGCATTTGCTATCGTCGGTTCCGCCTCTGTAACGAAGAGAGAAAATTGCGTTTCGCTTCCAAGAAAACACTTCGACTGACGCGAGTTCTTTTTCTCTTTCCCATGTTTTCCCCCCCCCCCCCGCCCCCCCTTTCTTTCTTTTTCCTTCTTTCCCTCAAAGGAAAGGTCTTAATACACCGCCTTGCATCGTACGTTACAGAGGAAACCCTTTGGAAACACTACAGGGCCGACGCCGCGCCGCAACCCTGCTCCGGGGCCCGCCTGCCTCCCCGCTCCAGCCCGGCCCGCACCGCCAACGAACCGGCGCCCTAAACGCCGCACACGCAAAACGCAACGTCGCACCCACGCTCCAGCACACCCTGCCCCGCGCTCCCGCCGCTCCCGGCCCCAGCCCGCCCCCCCCCCCCACTCGCCCCGCACCGCCGCCTCCACGCAGCGACGGCCGCAGCGGGCGGGACGCAGCCCGACGCCCCCGAACCTGCGCGTTCGCCTCACCGGGGGCCCCACGTCCCTCCCTCCACGCCACCTCCGCCCTCACCCGCCGCACAACCAAAACGCCCTCCCTGCTCGCCGCCATCTTGCTTCCCTGCCGCCGGGGGAGCCCGAGGGGAGGGGGGGAGCAGGGGGAGCCCGAGGGGAGGGGGGAGCGAGGGGGAGCCCGAGGGGAGGGGGGGAGCGAGGGGGAGCCCGAGGGGAGGGGGGGGAGCGAGGGGGAGCCCGAGGGGAGGGGGGAGCGAGGGGGAACCGGAGGGGAGGGGGGAGCGAGGGGGAACCCGAGGGGAGGGGGGAGCGAGGGGGAACCCGAGGGGAGGGGGGAGCGAGGGGGAACCCGAGGGGAGGGGGGAGCAGAGGGGGAGCCCGAGGGGAGGGGGGAGCAGAGGGGGAGCCCGAGGGGAGGGGGGAGCAGAGGGGGAGCCCGAGGGGCGGGGGGAGCGAGGGGGAGCCCGAGGGGCGGGGGGAGCGAGGGGGAGCCCGCGGGGAGGGGGGAGCGAGGGGGAGCCCGAGGGGCGGGGGGAGCGAGGGGGAACCCGAGGGGAGGGGGGAGCGAGGGGGAACCCGAGGGGAGGGGGGAGCGAGAAGGAGCCCGAGGGGAGGGGGGGAGCGAGGGGGAACCCGAGGGGAGGGGGGAGCAGAGGGGGAGCCCGAGGGGAGGGGGGAGCGAGAAGGAGCCCGAGGGGAGGGGGGAGCGAGGGGGAACCCGAGGGGAGGGGGGGAGCGAGGGGGAACCCGAGGGGAGGGGGGAGCGAGGGGGAGCCCGAGGGGAGGGGGGAGCGAGGAGGAGCCCGAGGGGCGGGGGGAGCGAGGGGGAGCCCGAGGGGAGGGGGGAGCGAGGGGGAGCCCGAGGGGAGGGGGGAGCGAGGGGGAGCCCGAGGGGCGGGGGGGAGCACGAAGGGAAGCGAGACCCGCAATGGCGCACTCGCGTGCTCGCGGCGCTGCAGCCGGGCGGCTCACGCGTGCGAACCGCAGCCCGCCGCGGCAGCCCGGGGCTCCCAGCGAGCGCCCCGTGGCTGCCCGTGCCCGTGGCCGCTCCGTGAGCACCGGGAAGGGGCGACGAGCACGCGCCATTCGCTTACCCGTTCCCGAAACGGCGGAGAGCAGCGGCAAACATGGCGACCGGCACTGAGCATGTGCTCGCCGCCTGTGTGCGCACGCGCGCCCCCCCCCACCGAGTGCAGTACCGCTTTTTGGACACCGGGTGGCAGCAGTGAGCGCGGCGGAACGCAGTGCGCACGCGCGCCCCCCCCACCGGGTGCAGTACCGCTTTTTGGACACCGGGTGGCAGCAGTGAGCGCGGCGGAACGCAGTGCGCACGCGCACCCCCCCTTTTCGTGCAATACCGCTTTTTGGACACCCCGAGGGCAGCAGGGAGCATGGCCGGCCGCCGTGTGCATGCGCCACGGTGCAGTACTGCTTTTTCGACACCCGAGCGACATGTGTCCGGTAAGGACCACACACACACACACACACACACACACACACACACCCAGCGGGCCACTGCTGCAGGGCGGAGAAGGCACAGGCACCTGGAAGCACAGCTGCTGGCCTGCCCCAGAGCACAACGCGAACGGCTGCTGGGAACCCCGCCGACAGAGAACCGCACCTCCCGCCACCTCGGGAGGCGCAACACGGTCTCCCAGAAGGCCAGTACGGGAAGACTGCACCTCCCGGCATGCCCTGCAGACTAAAACGGCTGCCGGGAAAACCCCTGCCAGAAAACTATAGCTCCCAGCGTGCCGTGCAGACTAAAAGGGCCGCCCGGAAGCCCGGTGCCGGAAGACTACCGCTCCCAGCATGCCGTGCAAAAGCAACACGGCTGCCCAGAATCTCAGTGCCGGAAGACTACCGCTCCCAGCATGCCGTGCAAAAGCAACATGGCCGCCCGGAAGCCCGGTGCCGGAAGACTACCGCTCCCAGCATGCCCGGCGCCGGGGTGGCACAGCGCTCCCTCACCCTCCCGCCCTTCGCTCCGTAGCCATCGCGTTCCGGCCCGCCCCTCTGCCCGCCGCCCGCCCGCCCGCCCTCGGCACCCGCACCCCGCCGCAGCGCCCCGCAGAGCCCCCCCGCCTGCCCGCCCGCCCGCCCGCCCTTTGCACAGATTTCAGCGCCCTCGCCTCAGCTCACCCGCCCTTATTTACAGCGCCTGCTGCGAGGCGCAGAGTCGCTGCGTGTCGTGCTCGAGCCGCTTCTCCCGGAGGCTTCAGGAACAGCGCTTTCCTTTGAACGGCGTTGCAAAATACTCCACAGACAAAAAAGAGGCAGAGGCTGCACTTAAAAAACAAACAAACAAACAAACAAACAAACAAACAAAAACCCCCCACCCACCTACTTAATGGGACAATTTGCAAGCGTTCCAAGAAGCAGCCCTTCTTCTTTAGGACTTTCCACCTCCTGCCTTTACTGATTGTTAAACGAAATAAACAGGCCAAAGCAAGCCACGCGATTTGCTTGACAGACTGCTCAGTTTTTATTATTCAACAGCACGAGATGCTGGCACACAGTACGTCTGGCACGTTAAAGCATGAAAACGTTACTATTCCCATCACCTTTTTAGCTCGTTTCCTGCAGTGCCGCCAAAGGCTCGTTCCGTTTCGAAAAGAGCCGGCCTTTTCTAGCAGCGATCGCAGCCTAAAGGCTATTCCTAGGGGAGAAAGACTAACGGCTCGCTCACCTAGGTACCACTTACCTGGCTCCATTAGTTACTACGGGGATTAGCAAGGAAAGCGCATCGCCTTCTCTAAAGGGGAAAGACGCTCTTTTAAGCGCTTCCAGCGACTCCCCAGCATTGTCGTTACTTTGCGCGGCTAGGCAGCTTCTTCAAAGCCAGCTGCAAGAAAGAGTTTGCCTCCAAGGCACAACTTTCTGCTCCCCAGGGGCCGCTCGAGAGGAAAGCGGGCATTCGCCGCCCGCCCTCGGACAAAACGCAC
The DNA here is from genome assembly GCF_036417845.1 of Apteryx mantelli. Lineage (NCBI taxonomy): Eukaryota > Metazoa > Chordata > Aves > Apterygiformes > Apterygidae > Apteryx > Apteryx mantelli. The sequence goes on along the minus strand of NC_089978.1, from coordinate 222,896,786 downwards.
GGCAAGCCCTCGAGCACAGCACAAGACACCTTCTCTAGGGAAACCCGCTACTACGTCTCCTTCGCCGCAGGTTTTTCTCGGTATCGTGGCCCATTCGACAAACAAAAGAGGGCGAGAAATGTTTTCATCTGCTCTAAGGGCTTTCGTAGAAGAGAACGACATCGAAAGGAGTTACTACGGGATTTAGGCTCGGCTACGCACGCTACCCCAGCGCCACGGACTCGCTTTCAAGGGTCGGTAACGTGCGCGGTTTTTGCGCTCGTATTCACGGAACGAACAGGCGCTTCCCCGAGGAGGAGCGTTCGTAAAAAACTCTGACAATGCGTTGCGAGGCAGCAAACCTAGGCGAGCAGTTCTTTACTGGGATCCCTCGGCTGACGTTTCTTCGGCCGCACGCTCGCGGTCAAAGGCGTCTTTCTCACGTCCCGCCGTCAGGGCCTCCCCAGCAATTCCCGCAGCGACTCCCCCCTCGGGACAAACAGCTCGAGGACACGCACGGTCTCGCTAAAAGAACGGGGGGGGGGGGGGGGGGAACAAACGCGTGCGCTGCGCGTGGCACTCGCAGACCCGATCTTCAGGTCCAGAAGAAAACTCTCTAAAGCGGACCAGGCGGGCCAAAGAGGTCCCTTCTTTGCGCCACGCTTCTTTCCTCGCGCAGACGTCGGCCGCCTCTCCCCGCTCTCACGGGATCCCCTACCGGCAAGGGCACGGCGAAACGTTTCGGAAACGACAGCGTTTCCCAGAAGCATTTCCAACGCCTTGGGAAAACAGCCGAAGGAGAGGCTCACGCGGGGCGCGTAACTAGAAAGAACGCTCCGCACAAAGGCCTCAAATGACCAGCCCGGAGCAGGGATCCCGGGCTCTCCGGGAGCGCAGGAGTTCTCACGTCCCTACTGAATAGAGCGCGCTGCCCGTGAAACACGAGACGCCGCAGCGACGCCGATCGTCGGAGGGACGCCTGCAATAAGAGCAAAAGAAAAGCAGACGTTGAGGACAAAGACCAAGCTACGAGCCCCTCGCAATCCAGACACGCTTCTAGATTTACCGCCTATTTCAAGGCGCGCCTTCGGCAATTCCGTCCAATTTATTTTCCCAGAAGCCCGCGGCGAGGACGAAACGCCTCTCAAAGGAAGGTACGGCACAACCGCTCTGGCCTATAAACTACCGGTTTCGACACAGGAAAAGCACGGGGAAAGCGCTCGCGTTCCCCCCGAGAAACCACGTCCAAGCAGACCGATGAAGCAGGCCCCAAGTCTGAAAGCGGACCTAAAGGAGCCCGTTTGGCAGCCACGAGCTGGAACACGCCGTTCTCCTCCTCGCTAACAACCTCCCGTAGAGACCGGCAGCTGTACAGCGCCTTCTGCGCTACACGGAGGAGTCGGATACCGGGCAGATGCCGCGTCCCGAACGCGCAACTAGAGATTTGAACGCACGGACGTAAACAAACGCCCGTGACGTAGCGGAGGTCTGGCGTATTCACGTTTACCGTGCGTCAGTTCTCCTGCGCGGACGGGCCGTTCCACCTTCTTTACTCGTTAGCTGACAGACGCCCTAGGAGAAAGCAAAGAAAGGAAGAAATTCAGAACGAAATGAAACAGATCGGAGGCAGCCTCCAAGGCTTTGATCCATCCCCCCAGGCGGCCGAACCACCTTTGCAAAGGCACATCTCAAAAGACGTGTCCTTCCGCGATCGCTGCGCTCCTGAGAGCCTAATAGTAGATGGTGCTTGTTAAACAGGAATGAGATGGTAAAACAGATGTTTCCCAGTCTCAAAGAGATTTACGGCATCTACGTATTATGATACGCCAAAAAGGAAAAACAAGATGCATTTTTTTTTTGGGGGGGGGGGGGGAGGGCGGGCGGTGGGGAAATCCTTAAAGCTTTCAACACCAGCATCTTAATACAGCTTATTTGCACCTTAATTCTGTCCCTTGGACTTTTGAGGGCAAGGCTGCATTTAGCAAGTTACTGACGTCTCACATTCGTCGCTCGAGATAACTGGGCCGAGAAGAGCCCAGAGGAACGCAGTTGCCCACCACCACACGCCCCCTGGCAGAGCGCGCTCTGTGATCCACAGAACCGAGAGCAGCAATTCATCCCACCTTTAGTTTACGCACGCAAAAAGCCGGCTTTAGAAACAGCAGGACCTGGAGACTTTGTACGGCAGCTTATGGAGAAGATACAAAATCAAATCAGCGCGCACGAATGGAGGACCGCCAAATTACCGATTAACGAGATAAGCCGAAAAATTAAAAAGAAAAGGAAAAACGCTACCAACTGGACCCTTAAAGCCCAGAAAGATGGGAGGAGGCGCTCTAGCAGGAATCGCAAAGTCGCTATTAATAGCAGTCGCTCGTTAGTTTTGCCTCCCAGGAGCAGCACGGAAGGAATCCGTTCTACCACTGTGGATATCCTCAGCTGTATTTTGCTTTGGCTCGCTTTTGTCGGCTTTTGTTCTCTTTTGGTATCGCAGACGCACACGTGAAAAGGGAAAGGTGCAATACTTCCTTTTGAGAGGAATATCCCTAGCTGAAGGTAGAGACAAGCGCAAATCGTAAACAAGCTGAGAGCAGAAGTGAGAAACGGATCCAATTTCAAGCTGTCTCCCCCTCCAAATAAGAGAAGCTCCGCTTCTCTCCCCGAGGACAGATGTCCCTCCTATTATCGGCTACTGCGATTAACAGATCGCCAACATACAAAGCTCGGAACGGAGAATCATACGCACACGCACCGAGAACGTATAAAACATCAGACTTTCGAGAGCTACGAGAAGCCCAGGTGAATCTGTCACATCTAGGAAAGCTTCCCGCAGCACACGGTACTGCAACGTACCGTAGTCCGTTAACCGCAGCTTCACCGCCCTGGACCGGGAGGACTGCGCCTGCGCACAGCCCGGCTCTGCAAGGAGCCCGCTCGTGTACACGCACCTATAAAAACGACAAACAGCAGCACGCAGGTTCCTCGACTGCAGGCGCTGCAAAACGCTACGCGTGGGGCACGTATTCACGCGTCAAGCTGATGACAAAGGGATTTTTGTGACCGAGGAGATGACGACTTGAATTGTAAAAACGGGCAACTACGGCGTTCCCGTCTTGGGAAAGCAGCACCAGATAGCCATCGCTGCGAAGAAGTTGCCTGATCTGAGAATCACCTCTTTAAGTATGGAAAAATCGTAGGCAGTAGGCAGCATCTCTGCAAAAAGGAGCACGCTTTGAATTGGAAAGCCTTCTAATCAATAAACTGTAAATGAAAAACTCTGAACCCTGTTTTAAGCAAGAAACACAAAAGCACATACGAGTAGGAAAACTGTAAAAAGAAGTCAAGGAATTTTTGCCCACAGCTTAAAGTGTCCCCCTCGTTTGGAAGGGCAGCAGAACAGGAAGACATGTATCAGAAAAACGTTTCAGTTGCTCTATATAGACTTGATTTAGCCACCATGTAAATGTGACCGTATGCAAGAATCGCGCCACAAGATTGCACTAAGCTGCACTTCCACCGAACCTACCTGAAACACCGCAAGCACTATTTCATCTGCATTACAGATGATTAATATTTTGGTCCTCTCAGCTCCACGGGCAAACGTACACAGCCAGCGCCACCAGAAACCACCTAGGGCAAAACCACCTTCCATGCCCCAGCCCCCCTCACATACGACGCAGCACCAGGACTTAACTATGCCCACACTGCAAGTCGGAGCTCGTCCTCCATGGCCAACTGCAGATCTCCACAGAGCTCCCAGCTGTGACAACGCTCCTTCCACCACGAGACTACGCTTCAGCGCCGGTGAAGAGGTCGGAACAGTCACTGAGAGGCCAGGCGACTGCACAGTCCTCCCAGAACCGTCCCCTAGTCCAAGGCCTGTAATTGCACCCACAATTACGACTGGCCCTCTGCTCCCTCTGGCTCCATTTCATCGCAAGGATGTCACAGCAGCCCTCATTACAGTCAGGCTTGCTCAGGCACCCGGCTGCCTCCAGCCTTCAGCAGATGGTGCTCCTCAGGGGAACTGCGGCATGGACAGACACTGCCATGTTGGAAGCGGCTTCCTTGGCACCAAAACACACACCCCCAACACAGAAAGGAGGAACAAGCAGTCCCGTCCCACCTACCCTCCCTCAGTCATCACAGGCAGAAGAAGGAAAGCCAAGACCTTTCAGACTCCCAAGTGACGCTCCACCACTGTGTTCCGGAGCGCTGCCCACTCAGCGTGCTGTCACCAGCAACGCCACTCTCACCCACCAGGCAGCAAGGCAGGCAGCCAGCCCTGTGCCACCTCTCCAGCCCTCTGTCTCTCGCCCCCACCCGCGCTTCTCCCCTCAGCACAGCCCTCGCCCTTCTCCCACAGAAAACACAGCCACAGAACAGCCGTGGCCCCCAGAGTTTTCAGTCACCTCCAGACCGCTCAGAGAGCAGCGTCTAGCCAAGACAAGATAAAAACTAAGGCCTCCAAAAACTCCAAACAGCAGAACGGCTGAGCTAATGGGAAAGTGACTCTGTCCCGAACAACGACAGAAGCAGGGTTTTGCTTTACTTGCTTAGACGGCCTAACAGACAGCACAAGCGCCCCACGTTAAACAGACGCTGCTGGAAAGCCCTGCGACACGAGAGCACACCAGAAAGCAGCCGAGAGCAGGCTGCTGCTAGACAGGAGAAAGAGGAGCAGAGCGAGGCTGATGCAGGGAAGACCCCAGTTTACACAAAGACAGATCAGACACCAAATTGCGCTCCGTGCCGGTGTCACAATCTTGATTCAAGCTGCACTGTACAGCAGCCCTGTCCATGCACAAGTGGACAAGACACGGCAACGGATGCGCCGACGAGGACAGACCACAGCAGCAGCTCCAGACTGCCTTACCGCAAGCACCTGTGCTAACATCCGAGTACTCTGCTGATCTCCGCCTCCGTGACACCTTCCCCAGGAGCCTCTTCACTGTCAGCCACATCCCCAGCAGTGTCTCTGGCCCATTTGTGCTCCCCGCCTGCACATCCACAGCCCCAGGCTTCGGCATGCAGAGGTGTCTGACATGACCCGAACCAGGCAGATCGAAGGGACCCTCTGGGTGCTGCTGATCACCTCTGATGAGCGCCAACCACCTCTTGGCACCTGCAAAACCAGACAAAACACAAGGAATGACAGACCTTCAGGTGCACAGAGGGGCAAGGAGCCAGACAAAGGGAGGGGGAGCAGAAGAAAGGAAAAGAGGGATAGAGAGCTTGACAGAGGGATGGAGAAAGAAAGAGAAGGCTGGAGACCTGGACACAGCAGGAGAGAAAAAGAGGGATGTAAAAGTGGACAGAAGAATAAATAGAGGAAAAGAGGGAGACGGAGCTTGACAGGAGAACGGGGAGCTAGAAGGATGGAGAGACAGAGGGATGGAAAGGAAAAAGAAAGAAGTAGAGAGAGGGATGGGGAGACAAACAGAGGGACAGGGAGAGGGACAGAGTGACAGGGAGTGAAAGAAAAGGATGGAAATGGGACAGAGGGGCAGGGAGCAGAAGAGAAGGATGGGAAGGTGGATAGAGAGATGGAAAGGAAAAGAGAGGGAGGCAGAGGCAGACAAAGGGATGGGCAACAGAAGAGAGGGATGGAAAAAGAAGTAAAAGACTGGAGATGTGGAGAGAGAGAAGGAAAGGGAAAGAGAGGTATGGAGAGGCAACAGAGGGATGGTGAAAGAAGCAGAGGGACAGCAGGCTGGGGAGTGTGACAGGGAGAGACAGGAGGATGGAGAGCCAGATACAGTGACGGGAAGCCAGTCAGAGGAATGGGGAGCAGAGGATGTGAAAAGAGGGCTGGGGAAGTAGACAGAGGGAAGTACGGATGGACAGAGGGATGGAAAAAAGTAAAAGATGGACAGGGGGCCAGACAGAGCAATGGGGAGAGAAAGAGAAGGATGAAAAGCTGGACAGAGGAACAGGGAGTGGCAGAGAGGGATGGGGAGCGGAAGAGAAGGCTGCAGACCCAGACAGAGAGATGGGGAGCTGGACAGAGGGAAAGAAAGAGGAGAGGCATGGCAGGCCAGACAGATGGGCAGATGGCCAGACAGGGGGACAGGGAGTGGAAGAGAGTAACTGAAGGATGGAGAGCTGGGCAGCTTGGTCACTTGACTATCATTCACTTAAGATAATAACTTGGTGTCTTATAGCTCTTAAAATATAATGCTTCATAGATGTACGTATTTGTGCGTGTGCAACTTTATGCATGTAGTGCACTTTTTGTTACACATACAGAGCTTGCATTAGATGTTGGTGATGGATGATCCTGGTCACTATTAATAATGATCCTTCCTCACCAGGAAGAACAGGGCTTCTCTTGTTTGGAGGTGGAGACTGCTTGCGGTTCAATACATTTTTATGGTCTCTTCAACTTTAGCCACGGCAATTAATCTAAAAAGTAAGTATTACATCTTTCCCTTTTCACACATGCACATATGATAATAATATAAAACAGAAACAACCAAAGCAGAACTAAGCCAGATACAGTAAACAATATCCACAGGGTAGGAATGGATTACTTAGCGTCCAGTGATGCCCCAGGAAACAGAAATAACAAACAACTGTTATCAAGAGTTACCTTAGTTACCCAGGCCAGAACACCTCCTTCTGCAGTACTGTTTCATCCAGTTCATTAGGTATTAATCACAAAAACCTACTCGCTCATCTTCCTTGCCAGCATTTGCTACAATTGGTTCTATCTCTATAACAAACAGATAAACTTTGTGTGTTATTTTTAATGAGACACTGTTAAATTTATGCATGTTATTTTTCTCTTCAACATGTTCTCTTTCTTTTTTCTTATGCATCACTTGCCATTATACATTACAGGGTAAACTTTCTGGAAAAATTACATACAGCAGTTAAGCTTTGGTTATTAGACAGACGGGAGCATCACCTAATACTTACCTACTCCATCTTCCATGAAACATTATTTTTATTCTGGTTCAATATTATTGTACTGTTCAGTATTTTATCTCAAACCCTTGTATGCACATTTAACCAACAACGCTCTCAACCTTTAACTATATGGAAGAGTGAGAGCACTTAATTTGCTTTCCTCTGTTTCAATCCTATTACCTTTTCAATACCTCTCCTAGGTTTCTTCTATACTTGGGACACTTGCTTTAAAGATGACGACTGAAATGAATGACTGGATCACTAGGTCTAGCTCTTCAAGTTTTTCTCCTTTGGAGGATTACCCTGCAAAACAAACCAGAAAGACTGACGAGGCCATGAGGGTATCAGATTTTCAGACCACTTCTCCAGGGCTTTTAGCGTGATCGATGGAACCATTTCTCTTCACACTACTCAAAGCTACATTCAACTATTAGTTAAGTCTAAACTATTTCTTTTTGGTTTTATTTTGTTGTTTTGTTATTTTTGTTTATTTTTTTTAACTTTACATATGCTGTATAATCTGCTGTGCCACACTGCTAGTCCCTTCTGCTTTTACAATAGTTTTGACAATTAAAGCTAGTAATTAAAAACACCCATTGTCCTATGGGCTGGAGTAACACATTCCTCTTTCCCCGACAACTTGCCTAAAACCTATGCTGTTTCCTGCAGCATGGTTGAGGCTTCTCATAGCCCATCACCGTTCTCTTTGGCTTTTCCTGAACTCCCCTTTTTTTAGGCTACTCTTTACCTTCAATTTTTTTCTTAATATTCTCCTTAAGCTTTGTGCACAGTGCTATTATCCCAGACTGGCCACATTGAGAGAGCTGTCTTGCACGTACAGATGGCTCTGGAAGATGGCTCAGAAAAAAAGGCAAAGAAATATGGTTGTCATCAATGCAATCACCCACCACATTCTTCACCAAAAGACAGAGTAAATTCTCTTTTCTCTAAAAGAGGACTGAGTCAAGGTGGAGACACAGATCCAACCTCACATTTATCAGAATACCTTTTTATAAATTCACCTGCTGTCATAAATAAAACCAAGCTGCTATTAACGATAGCAGATGACTGCTCACACAACACTTCAGGTCAGAGGGAGCTTTGGGACCAGACCTGGGGACCCTGGCACAGGGTTTAGGGGTGTTTCATGTCTGTGGGGTTGCTGCGGTCTTATTTCACACAGAATCACACAGAATCACTGAGGTTGGAAGGGACCTCTGGAGATCATCTAGTCCAACCCCCCTGCTCAAGCAGGGTCACCTAGAGCACATTGCACAGGATTGCATCCAGGCGCATTTTGAATATCTCCAGAGAAGGAGACTCCACCACCTCTCGGGGCAACCTGTTCCAGTGCTCTGTCACCCTCACAGTGAAAAAGTTTTTCCTCATGTTAAGATGGAAGTGTCTGTGTTTCAGTTTGTGCCCATTGCCTCGCGTCCTGTCGCTCGTCACCACTGAAAAGAGTCTGGTCCCATCCTCTCGACACCCTCCCTTCAGATACTTGTACACATTGATAAGATCTCCTCTCAGCCTTCTCTTCTCCAAGCTAAACAGGCCCAGCTCTCTCAGCCTTTCCTCATAAGAGAGATGCTCCAGTCCCCTAATCATCTTTGTGGCCCTTCGCTGGACTTGCTCCAGTAGTGCCACATCCCTCTTGTACTGGGGAGCCCAGAACTGGACGCAGTACTCTAGATGTGGCCTCACCAGGGCTGAGTAGAGGGGGAGAATCACCTCCCTCGACCTGCTGGCAACACTCTTTCTGATGCAGCCCAGGATACCATTGGCCTTCTTGGCCACAAGGGCACATTGCTGCCTCATACTTAACTTGGTGTCCACCAGCACTCCCAGGTCCTTCTCAGCAGAGCTGCTTTCCAGCAGGTCAACCCCCAACCTGTACTGCTGCATGGGGTTATTCCTCCCCAGGTGCAGGACCCTGCACTTCCCTTTGTTGAATTTCATGAGGTTCCTCTCTGCCCACCTCTCCAGCCTGTCCAAGTCTCTTTGAATGGCAGCACAGCCCTCTGGCGTATCGGCCACTCCTCCCAGTTTTGTATCGTCAGCAAACTTGCTGAGGGTGCACTCTGTGCCTTCATCCAGGTCATTGATGAAGAAGTTGAACAAGACTGGACCCAGGACTGACCCCTGGGGGACACCGCTAGCTACAGGCCTCCAACTAGACTCTGTGCCACTGATCACAACTCTCTGAGCTCTGCCATTGAGCCAGTTCTCAATCCACCTCACTGTCCACTCATCTAACCCACACTTCCTGAGCTTGTCTATGAGGATGCTATGGGAGACAGTGTCAAAAGCCTTGCTGAAGTCGAGGGAGACAACATCCACTGCTCTCCCCTCATCTACCCAGCCAGTCATTCCATCATAGAAGGCTATCAGATTGGTTAGGCATGATTTCCCCTTGGTGAAGCCATGCTGACTACTCCTGATCACCTTCTTTTCCTCCACATGCGTGGAGATGGCTTCCAGGATGAGCTGCTCCATCACCTTTCCAGGGATGGAGGTGAGGCTGACTGGCCTGTAGTTCCCTGGGTCCTCCTTCTTGCCCTTTTTAAAGACTGGGGTGACATTAGCTTTCTTCCAGTCCTCGGGCACCTCTCCTGTCCTCCATGACCTTTCAAAGATGATGGAGAGTGGCTTAGCAATAATGTCCGCCAGCTCCCTCAGCACTCGTGGGTGCATCCCATCAGGGCCCATGGATTTGTGGGTGTCAAGTTTGCTTAAATGATCTCTAACCCACTCCTCCTCCACCAAGGGAAAGTCTTCCTCTCTCCAGACTTTCTCTCTTGCCTCCAGGGTCTGGGGTTCCTGAGGGCTGGCCTGAGCAGTAAAGACTGCAGCAAAGGCGGCATTCAGTAATTCTGCCTTCTCCGCATCCTTCGTCACCAGGGCACCCACCCCATTCAGCAAAGGCCCCACATTTTCCCTAGTCTTCCTCTTGCTGCTGATGTATTTGAAGAAGCCCTTCTTGTTGTCCTTGACATCTCTAGCCAGATTTAATTCCAAACGGGCCTTAGCCTTCCTCGTCGCATCCCTGCATACTCTGACAACATTCCTATATTCATCCCAAGTGGCCTGTCCCCCTTTCCACTTTCTGTAGACTTCCTTCTTCTGGTTGAGTTTTGCCAGGAGCTCCTTGCTCATCCATGCAGGTCTCCTACCTCCTTTGCTTGACTTCCTACTCATAGGGATGCACCGCTCTTGAGCCTGGAGGAAGTGATGTTTGAATATTAACCAACTCTCTTGAACACTCCTTCCTTCCAGGGCCCTCACCCATGGGATTCCTCCAAGTAGGTCCCTGAAGAGCACAAAGTTTGCTCTCCTGAAGTCCAGGGTTGCGATCCTACTTGGTGCCCTGCTGCCTCCTCGCAGGATCCTGAACTCCACCATCTCATGGTCACTGCAGCCAAGGCAGCCCCCAACCTTCACATCTTCCACCAGTCCTTCTTTGTTTGTTAGTACGAGGTCCAGCAGCACACCTCTCCTTGTTGGCTCCTCCACCACCTGTGTCAAGAAGTTGTCACCAATGCTCTGCAGGAATCTCCAGGACTGTTTGTACCTAGCTGTGTTGTCTTTCCAGCAGATATCGGGGTGGTTGAAGTCCCCCATGAGAACCAGGGCCTGGGATCGTGAGGCTACTTCCAGCTGTCTGTAGAAGGCCTCATCAACTTCCTCATCCTGATCAGGTGGCCTGTAGTAAACACCCACAACAGTGTCACCTCTATTAGCCTGCCCTTTGATCCTTACCCATAAGCTCTCGACTCGCTCTTCATCCACCCCTAGGCACAGCTCAATACATTCCAGTTGCTCTCTCACATAAAGAGCAACTCCACCACCTCGCTTTCCTGGCCTGTCTTTCCTAAAAAGCACGTAGCCATCCATGACAGCACTCCAGTCATGCGAGCTATCCCACCATGTCTCCGTAATGGCAATGAGATCATGGCCCTGCGACCGCACAGATATCTCTAGTTCTTCCTGTTTGTTCCCCAAGCTGCGTGCATTGGTGTACAGGCATTTCAGGGAGGTGATTGAGCATGCAGGTTTCCCAGGAGGGGTAAAAGAGGGTCCTCCATAGCCACATCCCATGCGCACTTCCCTGGCTGCATTCACCTGCTGGAGGCATCCTGACTTGAGCAGTCTTTTGCCAACTACCCTGTCACTATAACTCTCCCCTTCCCCCATCTTACCTAGTTTAAAGCCCTCCTTACCAGGTTGGCCAACCTGTTGGCAAAGACCTGTGTGCCCCGCCTCGTGAGGTGGATCCCATCTCTCGCCATCAGTTGTCGATCTTCAAACAGGGTCCCATGGTCGTAGAAACCAAAACCCTGTTGCCAACACCAGCGGCGCAGCCAGTCGTTAACCTGGAAAGTCCGTCTCCTCCTCCTCTCATCCATCCCCCTCACTGGCAGGAGGGAGGAGAAGATGACCTGGGCTCCCAGACCCTTGACCACCATCCCCAGAGCTCTGAAGTCCTGCTTGATGGTCTCCAGTTTGCCCTTGGTGTCATTGGCGCCCACATGGAAGAGCAGCAGTGGGTAATAGTCCGAAGCGTGGACAAGCCTTGGCAGTCTTTGCATGACATCTCTCACACGAGCCCCCGGCAGGCCACAAACCTCTCTAGACAAGAGGTCAGGTCTGCAGATAGATGCCTCCGTCCCCTGTAGCAGGGAGTCCCCCACAACAATCACCCGCCGCTTTTTCCGGGTGTTCCGGCAGGGCACAGGGTCTGTTGTCCCGGTTACTTCCCTGGCAGCCATGCCCATCTCCTCCTCATCCTGGAGGGCACTAAACCTGTTCTTCAGCTTCAGGTCTTCAGGAGGAGTAGGAGCCTTTCTCCTCCCACGAGCAGTGACCAGTTTCCAGCCTTCTTCTGTGATGTTATGATGTACCGTTTCACACGGCACAGAGCCCTCTGGCAACTCCACTGCTGCAGGGGGTTGGGACTCCTGGAGCTGTACAGTCTCCGAGAATACCCTGTCTATCTCTTGCTCTGCTTCTCGGATGCTGCGCAGCCTACTGACCTCCTCCCGTAACTCCCTTACCTGACGACACAACTCGTCAACAGCAGCACACCTCCTGCAGGAGAGCTGGCTGCCAGCCCAGGCCTCCTGGAGAGGCCCCAAGCACTCCCTACAGCCTGAGACCTGTAGAGCCGCATCTACTGTCAGAGGGTCAGTCTGGGTCCAAGCCTCTGACGCAGCAACTCCAACAGTCACTGGGGAACGCGCTGTGCGGCGTGTCACGACCATACTTGAGGAAGTGTACACCACAGGGAACAGAAATGAAGGTCCCTTCGCACGTCCCTTCGCGCGAACTGCTGTGCAAACTGCTGCCTCTGTTCGCTGCGCTCTGGGAGCTGCGCTCTAGGCCTGGCTCTTATATAGGCCTCTCCCTAGCACTGACTCACAGGGTGCTTGACCGCCCAATCAAGGGCCACTGGGATCAAAGGGATCAAAGGCCCCAACCCCCTCTGGTCAGGGGCAACCCAGAGAGCTCGTTAGCAGCAGCCACTCCTAGCTGGAGCTTTTCCCACGAGCTTTTCCCAGGAGAAGTCAAGGCCTCCTGCAGTTGTCCTTGCCTAGCTTCCCCTTTCCTGTTCACAGCGATCACCTTCTAGGTCCTCGGGGGTCCTCAGAAAGCCCACAACTTCCACAAGATCCTCAAGTTCTAGTCAGAGCCCAACCACTGCTGCGCAAACTGCTGCGTCTGTTCGCTGCCTCTGTTAGCTGCGCTAACACGCTTTCAGGTGGCAAGGAGGATCCCAGTGTGGTCTGAGCCTGGCAGGAGCCTCATCGACATCCAGTGGTGATGGTGTTGGAGCCGAGATGGTTGCAGAGCCACCCAGCTGGGCCTCAGTGTTTACCCTAATTGATTCTAATGACATCTCTGCTAGAGTATTCAGGGGCTAGCTTGCTGCTGCTGGGCAAGGTGTTGGGGTGGTACTGGGTGTGCTGGGGCATGACTCGGAAGTGATACTGGTGTTGTGTGGGGCTTTGGGACAGGGTTTGTGGGAGGTTCTTTGGTCATGAACAACGTTAGGACAAAGTCTGGAAGCATTCTGGGGTCTTTTGGGTCAGGGTTTAGGGGTCACTAGGGGCTTTGGAGCAGGATTTGTTAGGGGGCTTTTGGGGGGCTGGTTTTGGGGAGCATTCAACAGGGCTCTAAGTAAAGGAGAAAGTTTGTGTGGTGGAAGAAGGGGGGTTGTAGGTAGGGGTCAGGATGGGGGTCCCATCCTAAAGAACTGTTGAGTGTGCCTGGGTGCTAAACATAGCTGCCGGCATAACAGGAGGAGCCATGAGTGACCACAGAGGAGCCAGAGAAGGTTTTGGGGGACCCCGGAGTCTGGCATCAGGCTGCGGCACCAGAGCTGAAGACATTCAGATCCTGGTACAGCACATGGGTGCCTGGGGAGAAGTTGGAGGCAATGCGGAACCCAGCACCATGTATGGGATTGGGGAACCCCGTGGCTTTGTGGCAGTTGATCTGCATGAACAGGACTCAGGGAGGCTCAGTCAGCCAAAGAGTCGTCGCTCTTGTTGGGTGGCCCCCACAGTCAGTGCCTGGGGGCAGAGGTGGCCTCAGCAGCCCCGGGGGGTGTCTTTTTTCCATCATCTTCTCCTTTCCTCAGTTATACTTCTCAAGTAATTAACCTGGCACTGCACTAATTGCGCCTTACTCAAAATAGTCTTAAATCCGTATGGGGTTCATAGGTTTTAAACCTACCTGCAGTGCCAGGCACGCGCCCCAGCCATCCTCCCCGCGATGCCATGCCAAAACCCTGCCGCAGGGCCCGTCTGCCTCCTCGCAGCTCCAGGGTGGCCGCAGCCGCAGAGACGAGCGCAGGCGCCGGCCCGCGCTGAGCAGGAAGCCGGGACCTGAAGGCGAGAGGAGGGAACAGGGGAAGCCAAACCACGAGCCATTCCCCCCCCGCCCGTCCCCGCTCCTCCGCCTCCAGACCGATAACCTCCCGCCCTCAGCGCCAGACAGCCCCGGTCTTCGCCGCCCATGGCTGAGGGACGGACGTGCCCGCCGCGCGCCGCCATGCCGCTCCAGTCACGGCGCACGCGCCACCCACCACCCGCGCGGGAGGGGCGGGGCGAGGGGGGCGGGGGCGGGGCGAGGGGGAGGTGGCAAACCGCGCATGCGCGAGCCGCCTGGCCGTGGGTCCGCCCCGTGCTCCAGCGGGCGGCAGGCGGCACGTCGGCACACTGCGCATGCGCCAGCGGCCTCCTGCGGCGCGGCCACGTGAGGGCAGCGGTGATGGCGGCCCGCGGCTAGCTGAGACAAGGTTCCCCGATGTTTCGGCAGCTGCGTTCCCCTTTGCTTCCTGCCTGGTCAGGCAGCTCCCCACATGTCTTCTCCCAACCCATCCTTGCTGGTGGAGGAAGTCTCCTGCAAAGGACAGGAGAGGAAATCCATTCAGTGCTCAAGGGGTTAGGGAGAAGGAATCTGAGCTGAAGATTCCAGTCTTGATCTGAAGGATGTTTAAAGCCCATTTCCAGGGAATGTACAGGGAATGTGGGTCAGCATCACCCTGCCCTGTGACTGGATGCGAGGCAGAATTTTTCCATGATCCTTCAGGATTGGACAAGTCCTCCACGCCGGGTTCTTCCGCCATCGTCCACATGTTAACCCGAGGAAGGGGACACAGGCAAAAGAATTCAAAGGCTCGTGGGACACCCCATCACTCTACCAACCCACAATCGCAGGGCATGTCCCCAATCCATTACACGAGCAGGAGGCCTCATCTCCCACCCTTGCTGCACAAGTCCTTGCCCACCTGCAGCTCCCATGTGCCAACACCCAGCCCTTGGCCAGGGCCATGGCCTTGGCACAGGTCCCAGGGCTGCATTTCCTCACCCAGCACCGCACCTCCTGGGACAGGATGCTCAGGAACTGCTCCAGCACCATCAGCTCTTTGGTGTGGCTCTTGGGCTCCAACCAGTACTGGCACAGCTCCTACAGACAGCTGTCACTTCCTAAGCCCCCTCTGCTTCTCGGTACCTGAACCTCTAACATAACCCCTAGCCCTTAATCCCAACTTCAAATCCTAATCCTAACTCTATAAATCCTAATCCAAACTCTAACCACTACCCCCCTAACCAAATTCCTAAATCCTAGTCTGAACTCTAATTCCTAACCCCTAACTACCAACTCTAGCCCAAATCACAAACCTGAATGTGATCCCAAACCCAAGCTCCTAAACCTAACCCCAACCTGAACCCTAACCCTTGACCCAATTCCAAATGCTGACTTCAACCCCCCCCCCATCCTAGCCCTGTTTCCTAATTTTAAACCCCTAACTCCAAACCTTGCCCTAACCCTAATCTGAATCCAAACCCTAGCCCCAAGCTATATTCTCCTCCTCATAATTCTCCTAATAAAGGGAACAGTCCCAAGATAGGTTGGTTTAACATGTTTTATTCTTAACTGTACAAAGAAAGCCAAATAGTTCAAAAAAAAAATATCTTCCCCTTTTACAGGGATTTCCTACCCACGCGCTCCCCACAGTCCCTTCCCATAGCTTGTGATAAAGGCACATGCACTGTCAGCTTGGTCTCTCGAAGAATGCTCTGGCTGTAGAGCCAGAAAGCAGTGAAATCATCCAATAGCAGAAGAACAGAAACATTAAGAACAAAACAGCAGCTCACCGCAGTGACAGCATAATGCATTTTTTGCCCATTACAAATGTCATGACTGCATTTTAGCTGGAACATGTTCCAGCATCATCAGCCATGATGGCTAAGGAAGTAGCAGTTTGCTATAACATGTATTAAAAAAAACACCCAAAACCTTCCTTACACATACTTGGGATTACTGTTGAGAACGTAGTGTGTCCATGCACCTCTGCTTTGATTTACGTCAAGAAGATTCCGTACAGCAGCTTGTCACAACACTGCAGGCAGCTGCAACTACTTGGTGACTTTCTTAGCACATCAGCTGCACTTAGGAAAGCTCTTTACTTTCCTAAAAGCTAAAATTAGATTTTTCTCTCTGTGCCAGATGATACCACAAACACTGTTTTACATTTAGCTGATCCACAAAGCTGCAAGAGAGTTATGACTTGTAACAGGCACAGGACAGGTACAGCGGAGTCTAAGAGAGAAAAGCTCTGCCTTCCCCAGTCCCAAGGGACAGCACAATCTGTCAGCATACGCTAGTAATAATCCTCTGGAGAACTGAGCAATGTTTGCCAATACCCAGGTTGTGACTCCTCTCAGCAGCTTTAAGATTGCAGATGTGTACATGTGTACTTGGTGTCTAGGCTCCCATTACAGTCCATGGAGATCTAGCCAGCACAGTCAGTGGGATCTAGAGTGTGATTCCTCTGGCAAAATGTTGGCATCTACTCTAAATAACATCAACCACTCTCTCAAGTGCCAGTGACAATGCAGACTAGATCTCCCTTGACTTTAATGAAAGCCTAGACACTTTGCTCAAAATACATGCTTCCATCACTGAAGCCTAAATATAAACAAGAATAATCCCACTCCAAATGTCTAAAGTCATCTTTTTTAGGTCCCCAAGTTCTTCCTCCTGCACAGGAAAAACATGCCCAACTATGGTATAAGCACTCTGCTGAACTTTTCCTGCATTCTTCTTACTCTCTGGCACTCTCTTTCCAGATTCATAAGAGCCTCTGATTCTTGGGACCTTAGCTACAGCTAGTGAACAAGACACAGTTTTCTTAGTTTCTATCCATGCTATGTCACTCTTCCCATCGAGTACAAAGACACACAGCCATTTGTGGCAGGATCTAGAGTACCAGCTTCACTTCAGAAATCATATGATCAGCAGAATTCACAAATTACTGTGCTGAGTTGTTTCTTTTGCTTCTTAGCTTTTCTTCTGAAGAATAAAAAAGAGAGACCAATGGAGAATGGGTGAAACAGCAATACTTAGGGTCATCTCCACATACATCATTTACTCAGTTGTATGAGAGCAGAGCAGTAGGAGAAGGAGTGTTAAAAAGACTTGATGTTTCAAATAATTATTCTGCCTTAGGAAACAGTAGCATATTTTCTGTAGCTATTGAAGCTGCTCCTAAACTGCTTATTTGGTAAAGAGTTCTCTGGTCACAGAAAGCTGAAACAGGAGCATTAGTGACCAGTGTAGCAGGGAACAGAACAGTCACTGTCAGCCTTATGAATTGGTGTTTCTTTCAGCTCTTTGAGATCTTATGGATAAAGCTGCTTCTATACAGGCTGCCAGATCTGAAAACATCAGGTACAAACAAGCCTGCTGGTGTTTATGATCTAATACTATGACAAAACTAGTGGAAGTTACATTCTGTTGACAGCTCTCTACATTGATAACAATTTGAAGCTCTTTTCCACATCAGAGATTTTTCACACTCCGTCATCCAATTCTCCTACCACTCTTCATAAAGTTACCTTCAGCCCATTGTAAACTGATTATCTGGGGCACACAGTAAGCAAGAATTTTGTGCCTTGAAACTTGGCCTTTGCATCTGAGGAAGTTAAATCAAGTAGTGCCACACATATCCAGTTTTTCTGAACCAATTCTGCATGTATGTGTCTGAGTATCAGCATTTGTACAGGAACACACACTCAGATACACACATGCAGTAATATCTTTCTGTTCCTACTTTCACATACGAGTTTTTGGAAAATTTGTATGTTTTTAAGAACACTGTCCTTTCTTTTTTTGTGTGTGCACATTCTTCTGTCTGTTGGCACACCATTTTCTCCTGGCTTGATTTACACGCTGTGCCGGCGTTTGTTGATCATGGCCACAATGTGGGACAGGTCCAGACTTTTCATCATAACCTCCATGAACTCCTCATCTTTCCTGGCTCCTTCCACAAATTCATCCAGAGAAAGTTCACCTGTGTCAGACAGACAGGAGATATCAGAACAGGAAAAGGAGTACTGTAATCCAATTTTAGAGACAGTTCACTAAAGATTCACTGCTCTGAATTACCAAAAGTTCTCAGATAGGTTTTTTTACATTATCTGAAACTTACATTATCTGATCTCTCTGCAACTCTGGCTTCCGTATTTTTCCTAGGCAAGGGTTAAATCACAGGAGTCTAGCTATTCTGAAGACAGGGGTTTCTCACAACTCCATTACAAAGGGTATATCACAAAGAATAGAGAAAATATGTGGCTAAGGAGCGAGATCATAGTTTCCTACATAATACTGCTGGATTAACCTGCTTCTTTTTGGCCTAGCCTGTCCTGCTGGTAGGCCTCCTCCATAACTGCTGGTTTTCCTGTTAAAAGAAGTAACAGAATGAAACTGTGCCAGGCAGAATAAGGTTTTCTGTCCTGGGCCAAGAAGGCCTCATGAGAACAAAAAGCAGAAAACATAGGCATGGAGTGCAGAAAAACATGACTGTGGCTAGCCCTTGTGCAGGGAAGCAGCTCAGCAGAGTGTTGCTGGAATAACAAAAGAGCAAAACAGAAGGTAAGGAGAGCGTGAAGTAACCAGGAAAGAAATATCTCGCAGGGACTTACAATAACTACAGTGGCATCCAGCACCTTTTGGCTGACTGGTCCACAGCACCTAATGGGGCTGCCATACACCCTGGAGCAGACCCAGTGGAATAACTCATAACTTCCACCTGAAATGAGAATGCCTCCTTTCCTAATTGCTGAAGGATTTAGGAGCAGCTGAGGCCACCTGAGAAACTGTTTGTCATTCCCACTTCTAACCCTGACATAAGCTACATAGAAACATCCCAAAAGGCAAAAAAAAAACCCAACCCCAAACCCCTACAAAACTCATATGGACAAAACATAGCTTAGAGTTAGTGCCAGAAAACGAATCCTATCAGACTGGTTATGTACTAGGCAAGGAGAAAAGTGTCTCAGCAAAATTCATGGAGAATAGATTGCTGGGAGGGACTTCATGTCACCAGCAAATAAAAAATGCAGAGGCATAACGTTCAAGCAAGAAAGGAAAATGTGGGTATTCTTCTGTAGCACTGAGTGATCAACTGAGTTGGATGACATAGATAGGAATCTTACCATCTCCATTCACATCAATTTTATTAAAGACTCGATTGGTGAACTCTTCTGCACTAGTTTCATGGTCGCCGCCATTGATAGCTCGAATAGCCTAAAAAAAAAAAAAAGAACAAGAATGGGAGGCTGCCCTGGAGCAGCAGACTGATTCCACTGCAGCCTGTCAGAGGAGATTCAGAACGTGAGAGTCGTACCTGACACCCTTCTCATGCAAAAGCACACCAGCGCCGTGGGAAAACAGAGCAGAAATTCTGAGGCCTTACAGCTGGCACTGAAGGCTTCAAAGGGAGCATGGTTCTGAAGCAAGGAACGAGCAATAAAACCTCGGGGACTGCCCTAAATCTGCTCAGGTAGTGCTTTTGCGCTATAGAAATAGCAGAATCCAGGCCACTTTCCCAGATCAAACTCATCTAACTTTAGCCATCTACAAGTCAGATCCACAGGTCTAAGCTGACCATCCGTGTTTCCTTTAAACTGAACGAGTAGGCACATTTCCAGAGAGCGATTTGCTCCACCCTGAGAACTCTCAGAGAGGTATCATGAACGCCTCTACAGGTGCCCGTTTTTATCCACGTACAACAGTGGAACCTAGCCAAATCTAAAACTAGACTATCATCTTCCAGGTGTGAAGTAAAGATGGAATAAATCACACCTTCAGAAACCAACAGGTTAAAGGTAAAACCTTCAGTTTTACCTGTGAAGCACTGGGTAAAAAAGACAAAGCCCTATGAGATCTCACGCTCCCCACAGAAAATCGCGCTGACTAACAATTCATATTACTTAGTGTAATTGCAAATGTTAATCCATTTTTACACTGGTCTACACATGAACTGGTTAACAAAGGAAAACAGAAATCTAGACTTTCTGTGTGCATCTTCCCAGATTCCTCTGGAGCTAAATATGATACAAAGACACTATTTAATTTCCTTACTTACCTTGTTCTTCTGACGGCTTCTTCTAGTACCCTATGGTCCACTAAGCCCCATAATCCCATCAAACACTCTCTCTATTTGACATCCTGATAATCCCTTCATTATATGCTGTAGTCATTTATTTCTCACATCTCTGCTTGCTTTCCCTGTTTTCAATTTATATGCTGCTTCCTGTGTGTCCTGCTTCTCCCTAAAGCTCATTAGAGATTCATTTTCAGCTTAAGAATATTTAAGTGTTATTCACTACCATTTGTCCTATTCATTACTATATAGGCAGGGTTTTCTTTTCCATGCCTAATTCTTTCCTTTTTTTAAGGATGTCCATGAAATATGTGATTCCAGAGCCATCATATTGATTCTAAGACTATTAATTTTTTAGCTTTTATCTTCGGATATTTAATAAATTTGTTCATACTTTCTCAAATGCCCTTCTACTAAAACTTAGTATTGGCTCAGCACCTTCCCAAGGCCCCCCAAAAAGAGACCCACAGGACTAGTTTCTCAAGGGCTCCGTGTGTTGAACAGTTACTATCTGTTGCTGCACTGTGATGCCTGACTATTTCTTTCACAAGTCATTTGTCAAAGGCTGCATATTATTACAGTTATTATTGACTTTTTTTGTCTCCGATTTCTTTCAATGCCCAGCACTGACATTCATATCCACATGAGGACTCCATTGCTACAGTCTTATTAGTGGTTTTATTTGTGGACAACTCAGACTTCAAATCTTTATCAAATCCATTTTCTGACCTTTCTTATTCAGAAAAGCAAATTATTTAGGGTCATTGAATCTTTCCTGCATTCTTGTAGTTTCCCAGTGTCTGTGGAGTAATCTGACCTTCCAGAATAAGTCATTCTGAGATATTCATACAGTCCTATTTATGTCTGTAATTCCAACATCTCCCATAACAGTTATTTGCACTCAGTCTTTTCTACTGGCAGTCATACTTCTGCAACCTATTTAGCAGAGTGAGAAATGTATCATTACATTGACATTTAGGAACAGATTCTAAAAAGCAAAGTGGGAGCTAAATATCCAATTACTATTCACATGGGAGAAAGGAAACTTCTGGAGCATATGGCAGGACTACGAAGGACACATTGCAGAGACTGCAACTGACAGTCATGGAGTCCGAAATCTTGGAAAGTTCAGGTTAGGTCCTGGACAAGTAAAACAATTTTATGGAATTATCTATGCTGTAGTGTATGCTATGGTGGTAGAGAAAAGTCTGTCAAGCCTGCTGACTGAACCATGTGACTGTGGAGAAACCTGCTAAAAGGGAAAAATGATGTTATGGCAGGTATCATCCATGATCATCTATGTGGGAAATAGAGAAAGTCTCACCTGTGAGATGGGATTTGTCTTTAAGGAAAGAGGAAGGAACGCAGACCCCTGGAGACTCACCTTAATGATGTTGAGTAATTCATGTCGATCAATGCAGCCATTGCCGTCCACATCATAGAGCTTGAAATACCACCGCAATTTCTGTTCCATCTTCCCACGGAGAACGAGGCTGAGAGCAGCCACATATTCCATGAAGTCAATATATCCATCCTGTGGGAAAATGAAAACCAAATTGTGACAAGAACAAAGTGAGGGAGTTGTGACTCTAGAACTACTTTACCTTATTGCTCTTTGGATTCACAGCTGGAAGAGATATAACTAGTCCTCCTTCAAAATACATGGCACAGAGGCTTGGCTTTGGGGAAAAGCTTGGAAATGGCGTGTTCACCTGTTTAGCATGCACACACTATATTTTGGCTACCTTTAAGATCTCCAGAACACCTGGATTTCTGTAGTTCTGATCTATTGCATGGCTAGAACACTCTGTGCTCGCCACTTGCAGAAGTGAAACCTGTCACTCGCATGGCCGTGTGGATGACCCCTCCTTCTCTGCCCACCAGAGCTGACTGACGAGGGCCTTTTAGGGAAGAAAACTGGTCCAGAGCCCTGGCTGCAAGAAAAGCGGAAGATCGCTCCACCTTAGGTTTTCTCTGCTAGCCTGTTTTGTCTCTGTGGGAAAGTACTGCTCTTTTAATAAGCCATAGGTCTGTTCTCCATTCTCTAAAAAAGAGTAACTGAAAATATTTTTTAAAGGCATGGAATATGATTTGACAGCTGGAGAAAATGTTCTGTATTTGTTTTTTTAAACCTTTAATTTATTGAATTTATGAAGAAACTCAAGAAGCTCTTGTTTCCTTTGCAAGAAAAATGCTAGATACTAAAGACTCATAATCTAGGGGAAAAGACTTAGTATTGACTTAAATCTAAAGCAGATAAATAGAAATGACAGATAAAGTACATATGTCCTTTGATGATTCTGAATAACTACTTTAACAAATCACAAAGGAAAACAATTAAACTTTCATTTGTTGAGGAATCCAAACAAGATCAGATGCCTTTCTGAAACATATGTAAAAGGCAAAGGTAGGTGGACTAGCAGAGCACTACTATTGGACAGCAAGGATCACAGTATTTTAGAATATCTTTTTCAGGATCACAGCAGTACTCCCACTATGTGAGATTTTTCATAATTAGGGTGAGCAAAGTACCAGAAAATACAGACAAACAGCTTTAAACTTGGAAAGGAGGGGCATGATGGCAATTTATAAAATAACTATTGAAAAATTATCCTCTTTGCCCTCAGCAGAGTTCTCAGAATCTGAAGGTCCAGAGGGCAGATGATCCTACCCGTCTTAGACACCTATATTACTGCAGGGTGACTCTTCCTCTGGGTGCTCTTGTTCCTTGCCGTTGATTATAAAAGGAGCTGAGATTAAGTGGCTAACTATTAACAGGCTAAAATTAACTGATGTAGGTCCACCTCCTCTGGCTGCCCTGCTCTTACTTCATTCCTCTCGAGATTATTCCTGCTTTATTTGATAGATCAGCTTTTTATCTTAGTGTGAACAGATCTGAATTTGAGAGGTGTCTTAAGGCATCGTTTACTGCATAACCTGAAGCTCACACAAGCACTTTGAAATGCATTACAGCCTTGAACAAATTTTAAAGTCCTTAAATACCTCAAAAAATGACAGAGAGAAAGGAAAATCTTCTCCAAACAATGTAAACATTTTGGTTTAACTTGTAAAACTTTGCTTCTTGCGACTATCATCATCCTGGGCAAAGTTGTGGACTGAGAACTTTAGGGAGAGGAAGAATCTTTGAGATTTGCAGTCATTACATCCCTCACAAGACCTCAGCTACCCTAATGGAGCCTGGGTGCTCCTCTCTTACCTTTAAACGTTCTGTAATATTCATTAGCATTCCTTAACTCTTTACACCTTCTCACGTGTTGTCCAAATGACCCTGTGATTTCCTACCCACATCACTTGTCCTCCTCGACTCACAGACAGAGGCTCCTTCTGGTTTCAGAACCTTGGAGCAGAGACCAAAGCTGCATTTTCCTAGGCTGCCGTAAGACCAAATTTATCTGCCATTCACATTACAGACCTGCAAGCACAGGCTTACGTATACGTGGATAAAAACAGGCAGAAGTGAGAGGCATGTCCTCCTTAAAGGTACTAAGGGGGATACTGTAGCTTACATTAGAGACAGCAAGAGGTTGCCTGTCACAGCGAGTGATACTACCTGCTTCCTAACTGCTGCTATATGCTATACCTCCTACTACTGAGGAGAGCCGTATAGATTGTCTACCCAAGCAAGATTAATTTCAGCTGCCAAGTACCTGGAAATGACTTCCTCTGCAAATGTTATAAATATTTCTATTTAATTTGGTTTCTGTATTCTCTAATACCTAATACAGGTTCATTTTTGAAGAATAATAAAAGGCTTAAAAAAGCTCTAGATCCCAACCTCATCTTCTTTCACTAGCATTTTGCTAACCAAGCAAGGCTAAGTCAATTAATACATAATAAAGGATTCTCAAAATTCAGTGATGAACTTGCAGAAAGCATTTAGAGGACGAAGTGTTATTGCCTATGGTTATGTTATCTCTGTTATTATCTACGCACATTAATTTGTCCCTGCATTTAGCTACTTTATATTGGTGTCCCTCAACAACTTTCCACACCAGGGTTTGTAAGAGAAAACCAAGGACTCCAGCAGTTGCAAGAGCTGGTTTCCTCTTAAGCCATACAAGGCACAATTTCCTTGCTGGAGAACTCACCTTATTCATATCAAACGTGCGGAACATCTGCTCAATGTACTCATTGGCCTCCGGATCCAGCCCTCGAAGCCCAAAGAACTGTTTAAATTCATGCTCGGTCAGCTGTCCAGAAGGACATTCCGTCATGAACTTCTTGTACCAGTGGTGGATCTCAACAGTCTGCAAGTCATCCACTGTGGAGCTGCTGTTGTTCCCCATGTGTACAGATGGTCGGAAGGAAGAACACTTCAGGACCGATCCTCCTCCTCCTGCTGCTCTTGCAGCACTGCCCATCTGTTCCTCTCCACATTCAACAGTAGTCTCAGTTGAGCGAGGGACCTAACTTTCCAGAAGCCAATTATAAATTTTAATCTGCTTAGAGGCTGATTTACAAACCTGAAAGTTTCAACGATATAAATAGCTTCCTTAAAATAGAAAGAAGATACAAGATAATCTACCAAATCGCTGCTATTTCAGGAGCCAAATCAGAAAGGGTGAGACCATTAATCAGATGCTGGCATTAAGAACTATACTGGTTTTACACACTACTCTGTTTTTAGCTTTGATATAATTATGCGTGAAAACGAGGGGAAAAGGCTGCAGGTTGTGGGATTTAAGGTGGAGTAAAATTATGACCTACTCCTCTAATTGTGTTTGAGAGTCTGTCTTCTCAGGTGGAGATCATTTTGTGTCTAGGACCAGACCATATCACAGAAATCATACGTGACCACAGATATCAGGTTATGCAATAGGAAGCTTGTCTCCACTCACACAAAGGAGCACGGAGGAACAACGGCAGGTGGAGAAAGTGAATAACACCCTGCCCTGGCTGCTCCCAGGCACATCGCAGGAGGGCAATCAGCCCATGAATCACAGAATCGCTGAGGTTGGAAGGGACCTCTGGAGATCATCTAGTCCAACCCCCCTGCTCAAGCAGGGTCACCTAGAGCATGTTGCACAGGATCACGTCCAGGCGTGTTTTGAATATCTCCAGAGAAGGAGACTCCACAACCTCTCTGGGCAACCTGTTCCAGTGCTCTGTCACCCTCACAGTGAAAAAGTTTCTCCTCATGTTCAGATGGAAGCGTCTGTGTTTCAGTTTGTGCCCATCACCTCGCGTCCTGTCACTGGGCACCACTGAAAAGAGTCTGGTCCCATCCTCTCGACACCCTCCCTTCGGATACTTGTACACGTTGATAAGATCTCCTCTCAGCCTTCTCTTCTCCAAGCTAAACAGGCCCAGCTCTCTCAGCCTTTCCTCATAAGAGAGATGCTCCAGTCCCCTAATCATCTTTGTAGCCCTTCGCTGGACTTGCTCCAGTAGTGCCACATCCCTCTTGTACTGGGGAGCCCAGAACTGGACGCAGTACTCCAGATGTGGCCTCACCAGGGCTGAGAAGAGGGGCAGGATCACCTCCCTCGACCTGCTGGCAACACTCTTCCTGATGCACCCCAGGATACCATTGGCCTTCTTGGCCACAAGGCCACATTGCTGCCTCATGGTCACCTTGGTGTCCACCAGCACTCCCAGATCCTTCTCCGCAGAGCTGCTTTCCAGCAGGTCAACCCCCAACCTGTCCTGGTGCATGGGGTTATTCCTCCCTAGGTGCAGGACCCTGCACTTGCCGTTGTTGAACTTCATGAGGTTCCTCTCTGCCCACCTCTCCAGCCTGTCCAAGTCTCTCTGAATGGCAGCACAGCCCTCTGGCGTATCAGCCACTCCTCCCAGTTTTGTATCGTCAGCAAACTTGCTGAGGGTGCACTCTGTGTCTTCATCCAGGTCACTGATGAAGAAGTTGAACAAGACTGGACCCAGTACTGACCCCTGGGGGACACCGCTAACTACAGGCCTCCAACTAGACTCTGTGCCACTGATCACAACCCTCGGAGCTCTGCCATTGAGCCAGTTCTTAAGCCACCTCACTGTCCACTCATCTAGCCCACACTTCCTGAGCTTGTCTATGAGGATGTTATGGGAGACAGTGTCAAAAGCCTTGCTGAAGTCGAGGGAGACAACATCCACTGCTCTCCCCTCATCTACCCAGCCAGTCATTCCATCATAGAAGGCTATCAGATTGGTTAAGCATGATTTCCCCTTGGTGAAGCCATGCTGACTACTCCTGATCACCTTCTTTTCCTCCACATGCGTGGAGATGGCTTCCAGGATGAGCTGCTCCATCACCTTTCCAGGGATGGAGGTGAGGCTGACTGGCCTGTAGTTGCCTGGGTCCTCCTTCTTGCCCTTTTTGAAGACTGGGGTGACATTGGCTTTCTTCCAGTCTTCAGGCACCTCTCCTGTTCTCCGTGACCTTTCAAAGATGATGGAGAGTGGCCTAGCAATAACATTCACCAGCTCCCTCAGCACTCGTGGGTGCATCCCATCGGAACCCATGGATTTGTGGGTGTCAAGTCTGCTTAAATGATCTCTAACCCGATCCTCCTCGACCAAGGGAAAGTCTTCCTTTCTCCAGACTTTCTCTCTTGCCTCCAGGATCTGGGGTTCCTGAGGGCTGGCCTGAGCAGTAAAGACTGCAGCAAAGGCAGCATTCAGTAACTCTGCCTTCTCTGCATCCTTCGTCACCAGGGCACCTGCCCCATTCAGCAAAGGCCCCACATTTTCCCTAGTCTTCCTCTTGCTGCTGATGTATTTGAAGAAGCCCTTCTTGTTGTCCTTGACATCTCTCTCCAGATTTAATCCCAAACGGGCCTTAGCCTTCCTTGTCGCATCCCTGCATACTCTGACAATGTTCCTATATTCCTCCCAAGTGGCCTGTCCCCCTTTCCACTTTCTGTATACTTCCTTCTTCTGGTTGAGTTTTGCCAGGAGCTCCTTGCTCATCCATGCAGGTCTCCTGCCCCCTTTGCTTGACTTCCTACTCATAGGGATGCACCGATCTTGAGCTTGGAGGAAGTGATGCTTGAATATTAACCAGCTCTCTTGGACCCCCCTTCCTTCTAGGGCCCTAACCCATGGGATTCCTCCAGGTAGGTCCCTGAAGAGGCCAAAGTTTGCTCTCCTGAAGTCCAGGGTTGCGATCCTACTTATTGCCCTGCTTCCTCCTCACAGGATCCTCAACTCCACCATCTCATGGTCACTGCAGCCAAGGCTGCCCCCGACCTTCACATCTCCAGCCAGTCCTTCTTTGTTTGTTAGTACGAGGTCCAGCAGCACACCTCTCCTTGTTGGCTCCTCCACCACCTGTGTCAAGAAGTTGTCACCAATGCTCTGCAGGAACCTCCAGGACTGTTTGTGCCTAGCTGTGTTGTCTTTCCAGCAGATATCGGGGTGGTTGAAGTCCCCCATGAGAACCAGGGCCTGGGATCGTGAGGCTACTTCCAGCTGTCTGTAGAAGGCCTCATCGACTTCCTCTTCCTGATCAGGTGGCCTGTAGTAAACGCCCACAACAGTGTCACCCATGCTAGCCTGCCCTTTGATCCTTACCCATAAGCTCTCGACTCGCTCTTCATCCACCCCTAGGCACAGCTCAATACATTCCAGTTGCTCTCTCACATAAAGAGCAACTCCACCACCTCGCTTGCCTGGCCTGTCTTTCCTAAAAAGCATGTAGCCATCCATGACGGCACTCCAGTCACGCGAGCTATCCCACCATGTCTCTGTAATGGCAATGAGATCATGGCCCTGCGACCGCACACAGATCTCTGGTTCTTCCTGTTTGTTCCCCATGCTGCATGCATTGGTGTACAGGCATTTCAGGGAGGTGATCGAGCATGCAGGTTTCCCAGGAGGGGTAAAAGAGGATCCTCCATAGCCACATCCCATGTGCACTTCCCTGGCTGCATTCACCTGCTGGAGGCATCCTGACTTGAGCAGTCTTTTGCCAACTACCCTGTCACTATAACTCTCCCCTTCCCCCATCTTACCTAGTTTAAAGCCCTCCTTACCAGGTTGGCCAACCTGTTGGCAAAGACACGCGTGCCCCGCTTAGTGAGGTGGATCCCATCTCTCGCCATCAGTTGTCAATCTTCAAACAGGGTCCCATGGTTGTAGAAACCAAAACCCTGTTGCCAACACCAGCAGTGCAGCCAGTCGTTAACCTGGAAAGTCCGTCTCCTCCTCCTCTCATCCATCCCCCTCACTGGCAGGAGGGAGGAGAAGATGACCTGGGCTCCCAGACCCTTGACCACCATCCCCAGAGCTCTGAAGTCCTGCTTGATGGTCTCCAGTTTGCCCTTGGTGTCATTGGCACCCACATGGAAGAGCAGCAGAGGGTAATAGTCCGAAGAATGGACAAGCCCTGGCAGTCTTTCCATGACATCTCTCACACGAGCCCCCAGCAGGCCACAAACCTCTCTAGACAAGAGGTCAGGTCGGCAGATAGATGCCTCCGTCCCCCGCAGCAGGGAGTCACCCGCAGCAATCACCCGCCGCTTCTTCCGGGCATTCCCGCAAGGCACAGGGTCTATTGTCCCAGGTACTTCCCTTGCAGCCATGCCAATCTCCTCCTCATCCTGGAGGGCACTAAACCTGTTCTTCAGGAGGAGTAGGAGCCTCTCTCCTCCCACGAGCAGTGACCAGTTTCCAGCCTTCTTCTATGATGTTATGATGTACCGTTTCACACAGCACAGAGCCTTCTGGCAACTCCACTGCTGCAGGGGGTTGGGACTCCCGAAGCTGTACAGTCTCCGAGAATACCCTGTCTATCTCTTGCTCCGCTTCTTGGATGCTGCGCAGCCTACTGACCTCCTCCCGTAACTCCCTTACCTGACGACACAACTCGCCAACAGCAGCACACCTCCTGCAGGAGAGCTGGCTGCCAGCCCAGGCCTCCCGGAGAGGCCCCAAGCACTCCCTGCAGCCTGAGACCTGTAGAGCCGCATCTACCGTCAGAGGGTTGGTCTGGGTCGCAGCCTCTGACACAGCAGCTCCAACAGCCACTGGGGAACATGCTCTGCCATGTGTCATGACCACACTTGAGGAAGTGTACACCACAGGGAACAGAAACAAAGGTGCCTTCACACACCCTTCTGCACAAACTGCTGCCTCTGTTTGCTGTGCTCTGGGCCTGGCTCTTATATAGGCCTCTCCCTAGCACTGACTCCCAGGGTGCTTCACCCGCCCTAATCAAGCACCACCTGGATCAAAGGCCCCAACTCCCTCTGCTCAGGGGCAACCAAGAGAGCTCGTTAGCAGCAGCCACTCCTAGCTAGAGCTTCTCCCAGGAGAAGTCAAGGCCTCCTGCAGTTGTCCTTGCCTAGCTTCCCCTTTCCTGTTCACAGCAATCACCTGCTAGTTCCTCGGGGGGCCTCCGAAAGCCCACAACTTCCAACAAGATCCTCAATGAAGGCTCATTTCCACATGCACAAGGAGCACGGAGATGCGCAGGCTGGCGGGAGAGCCCCGATAACCAGTCAGAGAGAGGGGGCCCCTGCCCTGGCCCCTCGGGAGACCATCAGCCCCATGGGCCCCGGTGACACCCATCACGATGAGTCAAGGGGAGAGGATCTCTGGGGGAAAGGGAGGGATCAGGGAGGTTTTGGTGGTAATAAACGTGGGAAAACAGAGGGATAAGGGGATAAAAGGGGCTGGTCACATGTAAACAGGTTGCTGGTCCGTATGCGTGTCTGGCCATGGCCTGCACCTGATCAGCGCAGTCTGTCCTTTCTTCTCATTAAACTCCGCTTCTAACTCTTTTCTGGGGTGAGGAGCTCTCTGCTCTGTGTGTGTGTATGGAGATCTAAGTGCCAGCAGCTGCAGTGGGACCGTGGGTCACATGCACCCGCATATCCAGGGTGCCAGCAGCTGGAGCAAGTGAGTGTACACGTGTGAGATCACTAGCAAATATCAAGCCAAACTAGCCGGCAAATAGGTTAAATAGTTTGGGAGCCAGGTGTGTTTGTGTGTCTTGAAGTGAGACAACTGGAAGAGTTGGCTGCTGGAGGGACCAG
This sequence comes from Apteryx mantelli, assembly GCF_036417845.1. Taxonomy (NCBI): domain Eukaryota; kingdom Metazoa; phylum Chordata; class Aves; order Apterygiformes; family Apterygidae; genus Apteryx; species Apteryx mantelli. The sequence goes on along the minus strand of NC_089978.1, from coordinate 222,866,945 downwards.
AGGGTCCCAGTCAGCTGCTGCAGAGACCGTGAGGTCTGGGGATCAGCTGAGAGACCCACTGGCGAGTGAGTGTCTGTGCAGGAGGCAGCGGGGGAGACCGAGGATCCAGGGCAGCTGCTGGATGGACTGAGAATCTAATCCCAGTTACGGGAGGGATCCACAGTGTGTGTGCTGGTGGAGCAGCTGGGGAGACTGAGGATCCTGGCGCAGGCACTGTACGGACTGAGTGTCCAAGCCCACAGGAGGGATCCACATTGTGTGTATGTATATATTTCCTATGAACAGACATTCCTCCTGATCAGAGAGGGAACAAAGATGATGCTGTCAGTGCTGCTTGTGTTGGGTGAGTGCTGAGTGTGAATCCATGCTGACTACTCGTGATCACCTTCTTGTCTTTCATGTGCTTGGTGATGGTGTCCAGGATGAGCTGCTCCATCGCCTTTTCAGAGACTGAGGAGAGGCTGACTTGCCTGGGGTTCCCTGGGTCCTCCTTCTTGCCCTTTTTGAAGACTGCAGTCACATTTGCTTTCTTCCGTCCTCAGGCACCTCTTCTGAACAGCAATAACCGAGCTCTCTTGAAAATATTCTATTGCCTGTATCCAGTGGAAGTTGCTCAGGTTCATTTGCTGGATTGAAAGGATTTCACTAGCGGAATATTCCTCTATGATGGGATCCCTGGGCAGGGACCAGGGGGGCTTTTAACATACTCCCTGTTAAGTAAAGCCTTTTGACATTTTTAGCTTGCGCCAAGACAGATTTTCCAGGATTGTTCTTCTCAGAAAATAACTTTGCACCCTCCCTTTTTTTGAAGTTCACCCCAGAAAAGACACATCCCCCCAACAATGTTCTTTCTTGGCCCACAGAGGAAAACCAAACAAGTCACCTGCTACCTTAGCAAGATTGTCCTTTATTTTCAGTGAGCCAGCACACACCTCTCCTGTTTCACGGGACAGCTCAGTACAGTCAAGCTTGTGTCTGTACGCAGGAAAACTTAGCAAAGTTCACTGTGAGGGTGAAATGTCCCCAGGTCGCAGCCCTGAAATCTGCCCAGAGAGACAAGGCTCAAGCTTCTCTACCCCACACTGCAAACATGGTTTACCCTGCATGTGGAAATCCCTCTTAGAATCAAAGATGAGTTCAGCCTTCACACTGCTCTTTTCCCTTGGCCCCTGGGTGAGAGGAGGTCCAGGGCCACGGCCTGGGACAGCATCTCTTATTCTACAGCTGTAACTTCTGGACTGAGCCCCAAGAGCAAAGAGGGGTTCTCAGAGGCGGGTGACAAGTGACCGCTTAGAAGGAAAAGGTCCCACACTCATGTCCCTTTTGCTTCAACTAGATTAGAGCTGGTGTTTCTAGCCCGTGAATCGCCCTGTTGTGAACAGGAATGAACACGCTTCCTCTGCGAGCCTGCTGGTTGGCGTGGGGAAATATAAAAACTGGAATAGTCTAGAGAGAAAAGATGTCTCATATCTCACCCACTCGCTCTTCAAACTATCCCATCTTCCCCATCTGGGACTGGATGGGAACCAGAACCCACCTCAGGCACAGGCCAAAACATTCCCTCAAACACTGCAGTTTTCTCATTGGTACTTCTGCCATGTAGACACGCCAGGATGAGCCAAATTAAGCTAATAACATGTAAAAGGATGAAGCAGAGAGAAGCAGAAGTTTCAAAGGAGGCCGCTTGGGCAATGCTGGTCTCATTGCAGAAGCTTCACATAGTTTGCTGGAAAGAGGCCTACTTTGCCCCGGCACTGTCCCCGCCACCAGCCTTCATCTACCATTTCGATATGCGTGATTGTGTCATCAGGATCAAAGGAAATCTCATCATCTCCATCTGCAAAATTGATCAGAAAAATAGTCATCGTCCAAAGATGCATAAGCAAGAGAAGGGGCAAGAATAACCCCTGAGCTGGTTATGCGCGTGCACACGCACACACACACACGAGGGGAGCACAGAACAGCCAGGCTGATACGACTCAAAGTTCATCTCATGCCTCTCCCTAAAACCAGCACAGACACAGCAGAGGAAGGATTAAGACTTCACAGATGAGAGACGACACTTCTGTGTTCCCAAGCTATGTCTCATCCCGCCTCCCAAGAGGAAGAACAACCTTGGTTTAGACACCAAGCTGAAACCCTTCCGCCACCACCGATGGTGTCACCGTCTCTCCCACCCCCGAGGCCGGCTCCCAGTGCCTCTCTCGGCAGGCCGGCTGCCTTTCCCACACCCCGCTTGCCAGACCCACCTCCTTGGTAATCATAGAGAGCCACTGCACATGTCCCAGGACTCTCCACCTCATAAACGTTGTCCGTTTTCCCTGCAGAAGACAGGACAGGCAGGTGAGAAGGAGGCTGGCAGCAGTCACACAGATCTGGTCTGTGCTGCCCTCCCGTCAGCTGCCAGTCTCAGGGTGGACCACATCCAAACCCTGTCAGCAGGGAGACGTGTATCATGGCTCAAAGCAAGTGTGTGACTTGTCTCCACTTCTTCAGGGAGAGAGAATGGGACAGGCTGTCCTGATACTTCGTGTCTCTCCTCCCAAGAAAAAGGCTGGACTTAACTCCAGCCTCCCCCTTTTTCACCCACAGTACCAGTGAGGTTGTGATGGAAACCTCAACAACAGCCTGTGCAGTTTGTTCACAGGCTGGAGGACGCCTGCCCTAATCCCTGCACCTCGTTCATCCCGGGGGACACTGCCAGAACAGGTCTCTCACTAGGGTTTTGAGCAACAGGCTGAATTAACAGGGCATGCCCAGACCCCAGTGCAGAACCGGCAGTTCCTTCCTAGGAAACATTGCACCAAAGAAAAGAGCATCAGTCCAAGTGCAGCTTCTTCAGAGCCCGCAGCAGCCCTCCTGTCTGACTGCCCGAGTCTCGCTCCAGTAGATATACCCGGCATCTGGCCCAGGACTCGGTGCAGCTGGTGTCGCACCTTAGAGCGGGGCAAGGGGGTGGCAGAGGAACAAGCTCCCATCAGCGTGGCCTGCTACCCTGACAATGGCAGACTTCAGGGTACAAAATCCCTCTGCAGTCTGTCCCATACAGCTGGTGCAGAGCAGACAGAAAACAAGCTCCCCAAGAAACAGGCTCTTCCCTAAGTACTCACCCAGGCAGGGCTGGCTCTGGCTGGGCTCCTCGGGGAGGATCTCCTCGTAGTCTTCGCCTCCATCCTCTCCGTCGTCATAGATGGCAGCCGGCTTTCCCAAAGGCTCTGGCAGCTCCTCGTAGTCAGCATCCATGCTGGTACCGTCACAGTAGTCAGAGGACTCTGGCAGCTCCTCATAGTCCCCGCCATCCAAACTCACACTGTAGATGGGCTGATCCTCGTGGGGGGACTTGCACAGCTCCTCACCCAGATCTGCTGGCCTTGGTGGCAATGTGGGCAGCGTTTCCTCATCCTCCGCTTTTGTATTCTGCTGTGAAGTGCGAAAGTGACAGGAAAGTCACCCACAACGTATCCGCTGCCAGCAGCTCTCCCATGGCTGCACAGTGCCCAATGCAAGGGAACCTGCTTCCTTGCAGACGCCTTTAGTGCTACCATGAAACAAATAGAGTATCATTCTCTGCACGATAGAGGAACAGCTCAGTCATGAGTTCTGGGCTGAACGGGCACCTGGGAGCACTGTGCGGCCATGGGGAGAAAGGAGACCCTCATGTCTCTGCCTTCTCAGCTCACTGCTACCGCCGCTGCTCTCTCCCAGCAAGCAAAACCACAGACCAGCTCAGAAGCTGGAAGTTCCTGAAACTAGAAAACTAGGAGCCCAGAGGGGCTTTTATGAAATTAATATGTAAACACTGGTGGCATTTAAAACCCCTGCCAAAGTCAACAGATGACAAAACCTCTACACTCCTGACATCTCTACCAGGATAGCCTAGGTGCACCATTGCTGCTACTCGTCACTCGTGTTTAGACCTATGCCACATGCTTCGCTACAGCTCACTGTACCACCCCTGGACTGACACCCTGCAAGAGCCCATCTGCGTAGTGTAAGGTGCTGTGCGTCTGTGTCCCATCCCCATCCCAAAGTTTTCCCCCACCCCATTCCTTCCCAACCCTCTCCCACGCTGTGGCCGTGCCCTGTTCCTGCCCTTGCAGCTGCCCCGTGAAGCACGGCCCCCTCTCCAGGGCAATCCAGTCCCTTCTGCCTACTCCCCTTCCCAGCCAGCCAACCTAGCCCGCCTCGGCACCTGCTCTCCCCGTGACACAGGCCCATCTCTGTCAGCTCCCACGGGAACCCTTGCTGGAATGGCGGCAGGGGCTGCTTCTGTGTGGTCCTTGTCCTCTCTCTGTTGGATTTCCTGCTGGAGAAAAGTCATCAAGAGCCCCTCAATTCCACTGAACAACGCCCAGAGCAATGCTCATTTCCATTCCTGATAGGGCAATTCCGAGACAAGCCAACATCTCTTCCTGCTGAAGCCTGTTCCAGCTCCCCCAGACCTGCCCTAGGAACTGGAAACTAACAGGACTGTAACTACTATGTGGTCTGCAGGAAGCAGCCTCAAGAAGGGAATGTATGAGGGAGTGCGTTACTGGAGAAATCCTGTCCACACATCAGATGCAGCAACACCACAAAGTAGAAGGAGGTCTTGCAAACCTGAGGGTTTGGAAAACCCTGAATGCAGACTGCTGGAATGGGGATGTTGGGGATATTGTGTTTGCCCTGCGTTTACCAAGCACCAAAGGGAAGCAGTAGCCTAGGCTAAACCACAGAGGGACATCGTTAGCTACAGCCAGGTCCTGGTCTGCATGCCAAAAGGGGCAAAATCCAGTGCCAACCGGGGAGCTCAAGGCCAGTCCCTGGCAGGTACGGGGAGACAATTTAGGCAAGAGGTCACCAGAAACAGACTGAACAGAAGGAGATGGACCTGTGTGGCCCTGAGGAAAGGTCTGCTTTGCAAGTCTTGGGGGGCATAGGAAGATGCCTACGGCTCACCTGCCGCCGAACCGCCTGGCGCTCTCGAGCCTGCCGCCTCATCTGCTCCTCTTCCACCAGCTTCCTGCTCTCCTCATCCGCCAATTTAGCCATGTTTTCAAACCGTGACCGCAGGCTGCTGGCACTACTGGAAGCTGTTGTGGAGAAGAGAGCTGCCCAAGCCTCCCCAGTGGCTCTCATCCCCCCACCCCCCCCCACCCCCCCGACATGTCCAGGGCAAACCCAGACCTCTGCCGCTCCCAGACAAACCTGCAGTACAACCACCTTCTCCAGCCTCCAGCCACCTTCTCCATCCCCCCCCCCTACAGCACATGCCCACCAGTGAGCCACTAAGCTGGGGACGTGGGACCTATAATTTCCCACCCAGCCCAAGGCTGGTACTCGAGCATCTCACCTGCCTCCACCGGTCTTGTCTTCTCATACGAGGAGGTTGGAGCTGCCATTTCGTTAAAGCCAGCAGCGCTCTGCAAGAGGAAGCAAAGAAAGCGTGCAGCCTGTTAGGCGAGGCCAGTGCCGAGACCTCAGCTCAGTTTGGCTGCTGGTGCCTGCAAGCAAGTCACAGCTTTGTTCCCAGGTGTGTCCTCACTGGTGAAACCGCCACAGTCCTGCGGGGAGGGAGGCTGCTGGCTGCAGTCCTGCTCTCCCTTCCAGACTTCCAGCTGAAGACAAAGGCTGTTCCTGTAAAGGAGAGATATTCCAAGAGCCAAAAAGGCCATATGGAGCTGAGCAGAGGAGGCTGGACAAGGAGTGGCAAGGGGATTGCTGCATGGGGCAGGAAGGCTGGGGGCAAGAGCATTCCCAGGGAATGCAGTGAGGGGCTGGGGATGTGCCGGCCAGTCCACCTTTTCCTGAGGTCCGGGGACCCGCTGTACTAGCTGCGCCAGATCCATCCCCTGCGCTCCCAGAGGTATGGGGTGTGGAAGCACGGCCCCGTCAGGTGAAAAGCTGCGGCTACATAACCGTGAAAACCATACGGCCCTTCAGCGGGCCATTGCCTGCAGGATGCGCACACAGCAGCAGAGGCTGGAATACATCAAGGAGAAACTGGGTGCATGAGCATCTGAGGTATCGCTGGCTTTACAGGGTGTGAAGAGATGGCTGAACTGGTAATACCATCGATGGGGGTGGTTGTAGCAAAAAGAGGGTGAGATTGAGGGTGGTTTTTTTTCCATATGTATTTGCAGTTACTACTAGACATTAAACTTCAAGGTTAGTTGTTTGGGGGGTTTTGTGCCTTTCCACCCTTCCCACCATAAATTATATCTGTGACTTTTCCCACGGGCTCTACTAGCACACATTTTTCAGTGCACACTCATAAATCCTATTCCAGCCATGCAGAGAGGGGAAGAAAAACAAAAACTCCAAGAATATTCTTTACCTACCACTGCACTGCCTCAGGCATGAACTTAGATGACAAATGCTAATGCTTATTTGTCTACTTCTACGAGAAAACTATTGCACACGAAAAGGAAACAGTAAAAGGAAACTGCAGGTGGGATGCAACTTTCAGACAAATACAGCTACGTTTGTGTTTGTACACACAGGTGTCACCACATGGACTGGGAGTCTAAGCTCCTGCTACAGTCAGTGGAGCCCAGAGAGCAGCTCAGCTCACCTTAAAGTAAACCCACCTGAGCAGGTAAACAGCACTTCAGGCTCCGCTGAACACTTGGACCAGGTCTCCACAGAGCACAGCAGAGACATGTTTACACGACAGCATTTAAAATTAGGTGTTGTAGTGCGAGAGCTGAATCTCACACTTAGCATTCAAAAATTTTACAACGGGGAGTTTAAATTCCCTGGGGTATATTATGCTCTAATCTGGAGCAATGAGTTCAGCATTGCTCCAGTACCTGAAAACCAGGCAATCAAGAACTTAGGTACCTGCCTGACCAGCCTTAATTTTGCCATCTTTGATTTTTAAACTCATGTTCCACTCCGAGTTGATCAGGAATTCCTTACCCTGCCTCTGCATCCAAGTGCAGCCTGCTCCTCAGAATGACCCATGGCTGTTGACCTTGACACAAGCGCTCATCTAATTTGATATGTTTTTTCTGTCACATACACAGCGCCTTGGCTTTTGGCATTGCACCTCCATTAGCTGTTGTTAAATTCACAGACCACGCTAATCTCCCCCTTAACGGGCGACTGTCCTTGGGCAGGACGCTGTTTCCACTCTGCTACCGGCACAGCCTGCACGTGCGGCCCTGAAGGGAACATGCTGGATTGCTACAGGCACGTGTTTATCTCCTTCCTTGGCCCAGGGCCCTGAAGAAAGGTCCTCGCCCACTTCGTCCAGCTCCTAACTATAAATTGTGTGGGTCAGGGATATTTGTACCGCACCAGGCACAACACTGTGCCCAACAACAGCCAAAGCATGATTCAGGGAAGGAACCACTCCTTCCTCCTTCAAATGCCCCAAAGCCTCCCCACCATGCAGGATTCTCACCCAGGCTATGCCCATCCTTGCAGATCATCATCCACTGGCAGGACCTGTCCCCGTCTTTCCTAAGCAAACTTGCAGGGTAGCTTGCCAAAGCAAAAAGTTAACTCAAGCGCCTGAGACAGTCTGCATCTAGACTGCGGACAAGCCTTTGCCTGGGTTCAGCCCAGACAGGAGACAAAGCAGCAAACCGGACGAGCTCCTCTCATGCAAGGTTTGGCCCTGCCAACCCCAACTGCGCTGGGATTTGTTAAGGTACGCAGGCAGGTGACTAAGCCCTGATTGGAGATCTAGTTAGCAGAACAGACCACGAGAAACTCCTGGACTTGCTGAATATAACAAATAAGAGCGGGAAGCTGACAAGAGTTACAGTCAGTGCCGTGAGGAACGGCAGGTTTCACAGGTGGTTAAGGCTGAGTGAAGCTTCACAGATAATCGAAGGGATTGCTGGGGTCCTTTGGGGGAGTGGAACAGGGCAAGGCCAGCACTACACTGGTAATAACACGGAAGTCCAAGATGACACAAATACCAAATTTGTGTGCAGACAGAGCAAAGCTAGGAGCAATGGGGAAAAAGCAGCTGGGGGTGGTTTATTTGGGAGGAGACAAGGGTAAAGAAAGGGAGGAGCCAAGGCAGATGAGGGAGAAGTATAAGCATGGGAAAACTGAGAGGTGGCACAGTGGGGATAAAAAGGGCCAGTCACACACAGGCAAATTGTTGATCGGTTCACTTGTCTGAGTCCAGTAGAAAGCACTTCACTAACCTGGCTCTGCCCATAGTCAAACTATCAAACCCAGCCCTAGGGCACAGCAGGTCTATGACTGTTCAGTCTGAGCAAAAGCAGCTGAGAATGGGGAAAAAAAAAAAAAAAGAAGAATCTCTGTCTTCCTTGCATCCTGGTCTCCCCAAGCTGCACTGCTCTGCACCCTCTGGTGTTTACACCGGACCAGTTCCCCCAGCCCTGCAATAGCACTGAGCTTGTGTCTCTCTGTCGGAAGCCTTTTCTCTTGCAGCCATGCAAAGATAAGCGGCCATCAGGAGGAAACTGCAGGCTACTGCATGCAGAGACTTACCTTATCCACTCTGTCCTTCTGGACCCCATAACGGCCTCCAAACCCTTTGGCATAGTCTGTATGGAAAAAGTGAGACTATCATATAGTACTTTATATTCTATATGCACCTGACTTCAGCGTGCTGTGACTAGTGACATGAATTAGCTTTGCCTTGAATTGAAAGGCACATCTGTGGGCCAGCTGCATTTGATCACTCCATCAGGAGCGGAGTGTCACATGTTGAACTAAACAAAGTAGAGATAACGGAGGCAAGATGCTCTAGAAAGCAGCTGTTAGGACTAATCCTCCAAACCTTTGAGTGAAGCACCCAGTGTGTGGTGCTGCACCCTGGCAAATCTGCTTCCAAGGCGCTGGGGTAAGCAGCCGGTCACGCCACTTGAACGCAAAGCGGTCTTTTTCACTAAAGCTGGACAAACAGTGCTAACAGTATTCGGGCCATTCCGGGAACCTGATTTGCCTCCTTCCCATGCACCTGCTTTTTGTGCGAGTTTATGATGAGGAATGTGCCTGACGGAGAAAGTGCAGCACCGCCTGGGCAGCGTGATCCAGGGACTTGCATTCAATACCCCCCCGCTTCCATTGATCCAGGAATGCTGTACCTGAGCCCCCTTCCTTGGCAGAGTTACCCCTGTGTTTGGGGGTTCACAGTGCTCCAGCTGCCTGCACCTCCACAACACGCTGTCACATTTGTTTTCCCGTAGCTATATCCCTGGCAGGCATAGCTGGTAGCTCTAGGGCTGTGCCTGCTCCAAGGAGGTTGTGCCGCCTCCTCCGGCAGCATTTCCCTACCTGTCTGGGATGCATGGGGCTGCACGTCTTCCTGGTGCTCCCAGCCAAGGGCACTCTTGTCCTGACGATCCCGCTGGACTCCAAACTTTCCACCAAAGCCCACAGAATAGTCTGCAGCCAAGGGGATCCAGATCACAGCATGAAGGACAGACAAGGGAGAGAAACAGAAGAGCAGCAGTACCATGAGGTCAGGCTGTTTTCACAGAGGAGATGATTATTCCTGCCCAGGACTCGGGGAAGAGATGAGGAATGGACACAGAGAAGAGACAGACTTCCCCAACAGTGGCTGCAACAACAGCCCTCCCTCCTCCTTGAAACACATCATCTGCCATCGACACCTGCCTTGGCTTCCCATGCACTCTTCCTTTAGAGATACGCTGCCCAGGAGATCCTTGTGCCTACGGAAACCTGTTGCTCCTCTTCGTTTGGCCTGAACTTCTCCAGCAATCTTCCGGGGGCATTAGCCTGCTGCCCGTGGCTGCCCCATGCTTTCCATGCCTGCCCCAATCACCTTGCAAGCAGCGGGCATCCAACACCTCCCACAGCACTTTTGCCACCCGCGCAGCAGGCTGCAAGCACAGCACCCCGTGCCCCTGTGGGGCACAGTCCCAGGCCCCAGTCCCAACAGCGCTCACCGCAGCGGGTTCCCCCAGCTCACCTTTCTGAGAGTCATGCTTCTCCGCCTGGCTCTTGTAGTCAAACCCCACTGCTGCTTTGTCCACCTTGTCCCTCTCCACGCCGTAACGGCCACCAAAGCCCTTAGAGTAATCTGAGGAGATGCACAGAGTGAGGTGCTACCCCAGGCACGAGGCTGGTGAGGGGCAGAGCTAGAGAAGGGGAGCAGCACTGGGAAGGAGCACCAGGGAGGAGGAGGAGGAGGAGGAGGGATGATGGATGACACCAGAATAAACAGGAGTTTGGAGGGGATGGCGTGGAGAGCAGGGAGCACCGCGAGGGCCATCGAGGACGAAGGTCCACGGGAAGGGGTGCACAGGGTGAGCATGGGCTGTGGCACCAGGAGAGCCCAAGGGCCACAGGTGGCAGGAGACACACAGCCAGAGAGGGCAAGGAAGGCAGGCGACATGCCGAGGGTGGTTGGGGAGGCGGTGGGAGCTCGGCCGTCTGAAGAGGCAAAGCCAAGGCAAGACTTGGGCGCTGATGGTCCAGGCATCTGCCCATCCACGCCCCTCCAGAGCAAGGATTTCAACCTGCGATCTGCCAGTCTCTGGAAAGGTCTCTGAATAAATGTATTGAGCCCTTGAAAGTACAGAAGAAATGGCAAACTTCTGCCGTATGGCTTACATCTGCCACAGTGGAATCTCAGCATTTACAAGGCAAATGCTCACTCTGGATGTTGAAGCAAAGGCTCAAACCCACATTTCTGGAGACATTCTCCAGTTCCCCCCCCAGTCCATCTCTGGCCCGCTCGGCTCTCGTGTGATGGAAGCACAGCGCGTCTTCCTGACGCCTCCCCTTTTCACATCCTCTAAAGCGGCAGTGTACGAACTACTTCAGCTGTATTCAGTTATCCTCTAAGGACTACCAAGTTATTTTCGGCCGATGTCCTAAGAAATTTCAGCCTCTATCCTAGCTGCTGGCACTACAGGGCCTCTTTCCTTTCAGAGACCTGCTCTTCCAGCTCCATTTCCAAATCCTGCTCTTCAGCAGGAGTAAATCAGTTGTTACCTCCTTTTGCTCCCCAGCCCTGTTCTTACAGGTCGCCTTTCACAGGAATGAGCTGCGGCTCCTCTAGTAAATTCAGCCTTATTGATCCATGAAGATTTTGCTCTTGAGAAATCAGCACAAAAACATTTTGGACTCAAGAACGGCTCTCAGAATAATATTCACCCCATTCACTCCAGCTCAGTCAGCTGAGGATGAATTAGACAGTAATTGTTAAAATCTCTAATTTACAGAAATTGCTTTGACTTCTGTTGAAGCTGTTCAATCTAACTGCACCTTGCCTTCTAAAATTTTCATTTTGTCCTGAGTGATTTCTGAGATTTTACACAGCCTGATAAATTTCTATTTCCATGTCTACAATCTCCTATCCGATCTCTTATACAGGAATGTGTTAATGTATCACAATTGCACGTGATTCATTAAGTTAAGATCAGCCCAGAATGTTTCGTAAACTCTCCCTTCTTTTATAGCTTCCTCTGAAATGAACATGATCCAGTTTTCTTCTTGGCAACGCAGCATGCCTCACATTCATCTAAAAGAGTAACAGACCTTGTCCTCTCATCCTGTCTTGGTTGTGGAGTATTTAAAACAACTTTAGTTTCAGTTCTTGCAATATTCCAGAAAATAGTATTTTGAATCTCTTTCCTTGCTGAATATAGCTGCTTGCATGTACATGTGAAAGTTTGGTTGAATCTTCTCCAGCATTCTGCAAAAGTTCTGGTGCTGTCGAGGCTTTTGTTTCCATATCCGTTGTTCAGCCTTTTCTTACTTGCTGTTTTTCAGAAAACCTTCTAACATCGTACTGTGCTTGGGTTTACTACGGAGCAGCTGCTCAGCAGGACTTGTAGGGAAAAGGGATCAGCAGACCCAAAACTCTTCCTTTGTCTGCCATCTGTCAGGGGAAGGCAGTTCTCTCCGCTCAGCCACGACCCAGGTCCCAGCAAGGCAAAGCACAGAGGCAAGAGGGATGCGCAGCAGAAGCGGGGTGACAGAACAGCAGGGGAGGGGGCCGTGAGGGTGACTGACCAGGGACACAAATTTGAAGTTAGCGATGAGCAGCAGGGGGATAATGCAGGAGGCTGTGCCGCAGCAGACAGCACAGCACACAGGGAGAATCATGATGAGCAAAGACGCAGATGAGCAGAAAAGAAGCTGGGCAAAGTGCTGAGGGATGACAAGCACCCATGGACTTGCCTTTCTGGGACGAGTGTTTCTCCACCTCACTCTTGTATTCAAACCCCAGTGCTGACTGGAACAAGAAAGGCAGGAAACACCAGTCACCCTGACAGCCAAGCTGGGCCTCACGCATCCTCCTCCAGCGCCCTGGGCCTGGTTAGGACCCTGCTCCACGACCTGCACTGCAATATGCAGCTGCACGGCTACCCCTCGGCTGGCAGCCCCCCTCGCCCTCTCACGCCATCCCCTGCTGTCCACACGGCAGCATGCCCAGGAACGGGCCCTCTGCAAGACCATGCAGCCCAGGTAAGGGGTCCACAGTCCCAGCCCTAAAACCTGCCCACCAGTCCAACAGCCCTGGCTGCAGCCGAGGCAGCTGGGCAGCGTTACGAACCAGGCAGCGCATGGGAGAACAGGGTCCTGCAGTCAGTCCCCTGCAGTCCCCGTCCGGTCCTACCGCAGGCAGTCACTGCGCATGGCGTGACATGTGGTTTTGGAGATGACAAACACCACAGCCTCAAGGATGGCGGTGTCCAGGACAGAAACGCAGCTCTGTCTGCACAGCACAGTGCAAGCACAGTTGGGCTGCACTGTGCATGGCAGCATATGCAAACCAGAGAGCTAATCTGCATGAGTTCACCACAATTCACCATCAGTCATCACCTTGCAAACAAGGGGTGAGCTGCGTGTTTCAGGGGAGACCATAACGTGTGGCCTGCCTAGACCTGCACTCATCAGCACTTTGAAAACTGCAACCACGATCCTAAACATAGCACAGTGTTTCAGGGACAGTGCTGAGCACAGGCCGCAAGCACACACTTCCACTACCCTGTCCAACCCACCTTGTCAGCTCGGTCCCGCTGGACTCCATACTTCCCCCCAAATCCCTGGGCTGCATCCGTCTGCGAGGAATGCTTCCCAATATCAGCGACGTACTCGTGGCCCACTGCACACTGAAAAGAGAGAAAGCATGACGTGAGCCCCCACACTCACGCCAGCAGGGTGGACAGGGACATGGGCACCACACAAGCATCTGCCCTGCTTCCAGACACTTGCAGCCACCGGGAGACAGGTCCAAACCAGCCATACTGCCTCAGCCAGCACCAGCCCTGGTCCGAGACCTGTGAGGCAGCTTCGAGGGCAGTCATCCCACACAAGCATCCCTATGGCCCAACTGCCAGGTCACCAAGCAAATGTTAGGCTGCTGAATATCTGCTGCTCCCAAATGCCAGCGAATTAGAGCTAAGCATAATCATGGGGGAACCTGAGGAGAAAAGTGCAGACAGACACAGCCAAAAACCCACAGGCTCCTGGTTTGGCACATGCTGCCCAGGGACAGTTTGTTGACCCTCACTCTCAGACACAGAAAACAGACCTGGCTGGGATCACCCTTTGCCCTGCTAAGGGACAGGCCGGGGTCCCAGGCTCCCTGGCAGCAGATAGCATGGCCAGGAATTCACCCATGCTCCTCAGGAGAAAGGCCAGAGACTAAATGATCGCAACATCTGTGGTAAGACCGGAGGAAGGCCTAGAAGCTGCTCAGCAAAAGCCTCCTTGCTCTGCTCCTGCAGAAGAGCCTGACCATGGCTACTCCACTTTGACCTCCTAGAAGTCTCTGTTTCTCACCCTGCCATCCTGGTATCACACATAGGCACAGTACCCCCCCCTATACTGCTGCAGTCTTATCACCCCACCTTTGAAGAGATGTATTAAAAGCAGGAAGGTACAGATAGAAGTGTGACAAAGATTATCAGAGAATATAAAACAGATCCCATATGAGAACAGAATACGTGGATTAGGGCTCCATCCTGGGAGACAGGATGGAGATCTGTAACGGAGAATGCGAGTATGGGATTATTATTCATTATTTCTCCAAGCACAAGCGGGGGGGGCACCACATTTAATTGTTATGCAGCATATTTGAAACAAGCAGCAGAAAGTCCTTCTTCACAGTGCTTAATTCAGCTAAGAGGAGTGTTGCAAGGAAGCTACAGAGGCAAATTGCACAAATGGGTTCAAGGAGATCCTGGAGACATACTACGAGCGAGCTAGATGTGCGAATCTGCGGAGCCGTGCCAGCTCTCCATTCCCTCCGGTCAGCATTAGGCCAGAAGACAGGGACACTCTCTCCTTTACGAAACAAAGACTTTTCTACTGAGCCCAGGAAAGTCCTCTACAACTGTTACCTTGTCCATCCGGTCCCGCTCTGTTCCAAATTTGCCCCCATAGCCATACGAGGCCTTGGGGCCAGTTTCCAGCTCCTTCTTCTTGATGACCTCATGTTCCTCTGACACCTTGTTCCTCAGCTGGTGGATGCTGGCAAGACAGAAGACCAGGGCAAGTCACTGTGGGGTTCTGCAGACCCATGCAGCTGGCTAGAGCGTCCCTGAGCTGCAACACTGGCCAGAGCCCTGTGCAGAGAAGGATGTAAACCCACCACCAGCAGAAACCCCTTGCCCACGGCTGGGCTTCCCTCTGGGGCAGTCCCACACCTGCAGCTGCTGCACCACGGTGGGGGATGATGCTACCCCAGGGCCTGGGGAAGGACATGGAGAGATCTGCTCAGCGGGCACGTCCTGTCTCCACCCCACAGCCTCCATTCACGACTACACCCTCTCTTTCATGGGGGGCCTACGTTCTCCTTTTTCCGTGTGCTACAGAAACACAGCACAGGGTAGCGCCGGGCTGTGCCCACGGAGCTGCTGGATAGGGGCAGCTTTGGACAGGAAAGGAGCAGGAAGTCTTTGCCATGGCGGAACAGGCACATCCCGCTCCCGTTAGCCGCTCTCTGGAGGTCCTCCAAAGTTAACCCACTGCAGCATCACAGGCGGCCCGTGAGTTTTGCCTTTTAGTGCAAAACCAGCATTTCAAACCGAGAGCCAACACGGCGGCAGCCATCCAACCCAGGCTGCAGCTGGCAGAGCTGGGGCGGGCAACGGATAAGGGCAGCGGGCTGCCCACCACGGGGTGAAGCCTCCACCTTCCCGGGCCAGAGATGCACCCCAAGAGGGGGGCTGCAGGCGGCCACCGCGCAGTCCCCACTAACACGGCACCGACAGCCTCGCTGCGCCCGAAGGACCCGCTGGGAGCCCTGGGGAAGAGCCGGCGGGAGCAGGCAGGGCGAGGAGTCCCTCCGGGCACCGCTCCTCCCCTGCCCTGGCTCCACTTCGCAAAAGCCCTTATTTGGCCGATTTCGGTTTGCTAGCGAAACCGCCGCTTCCATTTCCTGCAGTGAGACGTCACCACGGCAACAGCCCACCCGCGTGTCCGCACTGCCCGAACCGCAGGCCCCGTGTCGGAGCCGCAGGCGCCCGCGATCTGCGCTTGGCCCCGGACCGCGGCTCGGAGGCGCCTCGCTCTCCCGCGGTGCTGCCGGGCCGATCCAACCCGATCCGATGGGAGCCGGGCCAGGCCGAGCTGCTCCCAGCTGCGCGCCGGCCGGACCCAGCCGGCTTCCCGGCAGCCGCACTCACTCGATGTGCTCGGCGCGGCCGGATCCCTCGATGGTTTTGGCTCCCCATCGCTGCTCCTTCTCCGAGATGTCGTTCTGCAAAGCAAACCCGAGCCATGAGCGGCCTCCCGCTGGGCCCACGGCGCCTCGCGCCAGCCAGCCCTGCCGCCCCGGCCTGGCGGCGGCTGCCAACGTTCGGGGTGGCGGTAACCCGCCCGCCGCACCTCGGCCGCCGGGACGCGAGGCCAGGGCTCTCGCCACAGCGCCGCCACCGGGGCCCGGCCTTCGCGGTGCGGAGAGCGCGGGGCGGCCCCGAGGCACGGACGGGGCCGCGCGAGGCGGCTGCGGCAGCGTGAGGCCGCCGGACCCGCGGCACCGAGGCCTGGGGGCTGCGGGGCCACAGCCCAGGCCCGGCAGGGGCTGCGGAAGCTCCCTCCCCCTTTCCTCAGGGAAGAGCCGGCATGTGAAAATGCTGTAAAAACTAATCGCTTAAGAAAATACTGGAAAAACACCGAGATGAACGTTTTAGTCAAGGTCGACTGTTCTGCTTCAAATTTTTTTTTTTTTTTTTTAGGTCTGAAAATGTATTTGGTAAATTGAACCATCAATAAAGTCTTAATATAAGGTAAAACTAAAAATGTATATACAAAATATAATAAAAAATACAAATTATTCTGTTCAGGCTTGTTTTTAAACACTACCGCAATTAGGAGAATTAAATGAAGTAAAAAAGGGGGGGGGGGATTTTGACTGCTCTTTTTTGAACATTAGCAATTTTGGGACTTTATGAAGGAGACTTTTCCTTCCCTCCCAAACCAGAATGTCTTAGAACTCCTGCAGCAGGCAAGGTTTAGCCTCCCACCCGTAGGACTCCAGCTGCGTCACTACAGAGGCTGTTCAGCAATAAATTGCCCTGGAAAGGAAAACGAAACCTCGGCGGAGCCCACGGGGACCTGGGGCCGTAACGCCTGCCCGGCGCTCCCTGGAGCCAGGAAGAGCAGGACTTGCTGCACGACATGCTCCCAAGAGGTTCAGAAAAGGGTATGAAGAATGATACACCAGTGTCTCGAGATAGTAAAAAATCATGTAGGTTAACCAAATACAAGGTGACAAAGAAGTGCAAAAAAATCTTGTGATACTAAGTGAATAGGTGGTAAAACTGTAAATGACAGTTAGTAAGTGCAAAAGCAAGGCATATGGGGAAAAAAATCCTCATTATATCTACACAATGACAGCTCCAAAATAGTTGTTATCATTCAGGAAAGAGTAGGAATTCTAGAACTGGCCAAAAAGCTGAACTGTAAGTGAATTATTAGGAAAGGACTAGAGAACGAAACAGAAAACAAATTGTGACATTGTCTTAATCCAGGGAGTTCCCACAGGCTGAGCACTTTTACACTCTCACCATCTCGCCTAGGAAATAAAAGAAGATATAAACAGGAAAAAAAGGCAATCCAGAGGCGTGGAGCTGCCTCTCTACAGAGCGACCCTAAATAACGTGGGATTCTTCCATTTGGAAGAGACAAATAAGGGCAATTTTGGAAGCCTGTAAAGTTACGAACAGTGCAGGAAAAATAAAATGCAGTTTCTTGTAGCGACAGCTGTGGGGAGGACTTAGTGACGTTATCAGGCAGCAAGTTTAAATACTTTCCGCTCCTTTAGTGATATTACTTGTAGTCAGATGCAGGATACGCTGAGGCTGGAAGGTCTGCAAATGAGGTATAGATAGGGGTCAAAAACAGCTTAGACAGACCACCTGACAGTAAGCCCATTAGTGCCCAACAGGCACGATGGGGCAGATATTCAGGGAGTCACGAATCGCCAGCGCCTGGCAGCCAGGTGGTGTCCCGGGGAAGTTCTCCTGCTTCTTACAGGTTTCCCTGAGCTCTGCAGGGGCCGCGCAAGGGGTCGGTGGGACGCGGCCATCCCCGCACAGCCCTGCAGGCCAGCGAGACCTTTGCACCACCACCCTCATCTCAGCTAACCATCGGTCACCGCGCCAGGCACTCACCACAAAATCAGGGTCGGTGTCCCAGTCGTCCCCCTGGGACTCAACCTTCACCGACACGTTGTGTCCCACGACCGCTTTCCACATCTGCACAGGGAGGACACAACGTCACCCAGCGCCCAGGCACCGCCGGCCCCCCGCCCAAAGGCACCAAGGCACGTCAGACCGCGGCAGCCGTGGCACGACTCAGGCCAGAAGGACGCTTCGGAGGCCACCAGCCCCCACCGATCTCTGCGCGTCTCTCACACGGCACCAGGCATCCCAAAATGATTACTCCTGAGTACCCACGCCTCCTTCAGAAAAGAGCATGGGATTTTTAAGGGTAAACCCTGATGCACACTGACCTCATGGTTAAAAAATACGCCTTATTTTAATGTAAATTAGTGCTGGCATCCAACCATCAGACTATGGTTTTCCAACATGTTACTAATTTTTGTGCTCTGGGAGACTGTTCAGTGCTTTATCTTGCCTTTTGTTAAGCACGGTCACGGCATGCCGTCAGAGACCGTGGCTTGCTCCGGCACCGCAATACAACGCTGATTTATCCCAGGTTGAACTCCTGAATTTTCTTGTCTGTTTTCCAAACTTTTAACCACTGCCTGGCAGGCTAGAGAAGATTCAGAGAAAAGCTGTACGTTGGTCTTACAGTATCAGTACAGTATGTCCTATGGCGTTTATGTCTGTCTCACAGTAAAAATAGGAAATGGGGCTAAAATCATCAAGTGCGCAAGGCGGAAAGGGCTGAAGCTGCCACTGCACAGCTTGCACAAGCTGTCTAAAGAGGCCTGGAGGAAGTGACGGGCTCAGGAAGAGGAAGTTAAATGAAACCAATGTGAAATCTAAAGCTCCGGCATTTCATTTTCAAGGTGACCTGAAAAAAAAGGTGATGAAAAAGCTCTTCCCAAACAACACAGCTTCTACAAAACGAGAAGCAGAAGGAAGTCACGTTACGTTCCCGGCCTCCCCACACAACATGGTTTTGTTGTTCTCAGCAAAGCTCTTACTTCCCACTTCCTATTACTACTGCCTGTGCCGTCAAGAAGCCCCCAAATCTTCATCCCTGCAGCCCAAAGGAGCTTTTCGCGGGGGCAGGAAGGCTGGGCAGCGTGCGCAGCAAAGACCACAGGCGGCACAGCAGGCCACTGAGCCCAGTCCCGCGTCGCTGCAGACTTCCCGTAAAGCCACGAACAACCCAGCGGAAGGGAAGAGGGCTGTGGCAGATCCTCATAGAGCAGCACGTTTCCTTCGTCTGCATCTCGATGGCACCGACTCCTCCATCCCACGGCGGGACAAGCCGCGCACTAGCCTCCAGACTGACTCCAAGCACCCCGGACAGTCGCTTGCTGTGCAAGCAAGATGTTGACGCTGAACAGGGAATCGCACAACCGCTGCTGTCTGAAGCAATAAACCTCCAGCCAGCTCATTGCACTGAGCTTCGAGCCGCCTCGAACGACTGTTATGAGAATCGGCACCACGTAACCAGGGAGCAAAGACAACAGGAACTGAAAGTGCGCAACAGGGACAAGTCTCTTCTCTGTTAAACAAAAGCAAGTTAGCAAGCTGAAGGGGAGGATGCAGGACCAAGGCAGATTTACAGTAAAGATATGGCTTTAGGCTTTCTCCAGGCTGCGCCAGAAAAAAAACGGCGTCATACTCCAGAACACGGCGTGCCTGTGCTGCAAACCACCGTGCTTGCACACGCCGACAGCAATCCTGCGACCAACAGAACACAGCTAATCGCAAACAAAAGCAGGAAGGCTAATACAGGCAAAATAGCACTATCTAAAAATACCTTTTGTCCCCCCTTCCCCTCCAGTGACCTGAAAGGCAAGTGGGTTTAGGGGTTTTAATTCTGCTGTAAATGGCTCTTGACCAACTACTTCCCAAAGGCAGCCAGGACACCCTGCGTCCTGGGCACCACGGCAAGCCACGGCCTCTTATCGCACCTCAGGACTCCAGGTACCTGCTGTAACGAGAAACATCAGACACGGCTACAGCACAAGCGTAGGATACTGCTCGTTAATTCGGAAACTTGGTTCTTTAGAGGCTTAAACACAAAAGCAGCAGCAGCAACAACCAAAACACAGACTGGAAAGTAAATGCCAAGCGCCATCGGGTAGCACGTGCCAGCTCAGGAAGCAGCGCTCTTTGCCTGTCCGCCAAGCCACCATTTCTTTGTTGCTGCTGCTCGCTTTCCGCCCCCCAAACCCCCTCGGCTTTCTTACCTTGCACGGCCACCACGGCTCCAGCAGCAGACTCGCCGCTTCTTGCCCCAGCACCTGCTGCTAGCCCCAGCTTTTGACTCGCTGCACCCTCCCAGTTCCTGTTTTAGCTTCAACTAACTTCACTTCCCATGTCCCAGCCCCCAACTCCGTCTGCTCAAGCTATGAGCACCGAAACCTGCGCCGGGGCGCTGCATTTCCCCAGCGCGCTCCGGAAAACTGACAGGGCGCGAGCCCCGGACGCAAACTGCTCCGAGTCCGTTAGCAGGGCTCGATAGGGTACAGGTACATTTCTTAATGTACAAAAATAGCTCGTGATCTCCACATCTGTATCTGCTCCAGAAAGCACTGTGCCATACAAATAAGAAAAACTTAAATGGCTAAAGCCCCTGAATTTGACCATTACAGTGAGATCTTGAGCCAGAAAGCTGCTGCTTACAGAAGTTAAGAAATTTGGCTCAATACCTTACAGCGCAATTAAAATATATGTATAAACACATAGGCACATAATTCATATATATATACACACATATTTTATATAAAGATCTTTCAGGACAAAAAAAAAAAAAGTAAAGTAAAAAAGTAAATCGCCTGAACTGGGAGGATGGAAAGGATGTGGTCAAAGAATCCTAAGCACTTACAGACCAAACTCTTCGGTACATTGCTCACTGGTGGAAAGTGCACAGTTTTGGAATAAGTAGCATGAATTACACTAGTCTGGTACTAAATAAATGTCTCAAACCAAAATAATTTCCATTGTGAATGAGTCAAGTGAAACACAAAAAGCTTCTAGAGTGGCCATTTCTATTTGACAGGATGGCAAGATATCCAGGGCTTTTTTTGGACATTGATCAAACAAGCAGCCAGCACAGGTTCAGCCAAACAGAGACGTAACAAGAAGCTGAAATTTTTGAAGCAGTGATTGCCAGGTAAAAATTCCACACCTTTCATTATTTCATTAGATCAAGCCACAAAACTGTTAAGTCAGACTACGATTATGAGATCAGGAGCGCCTTCCAGGTTTTGGTCCCCATCCTCCCCCCCACCCTCACACCTTTTAATCAAAGCTCTAGCTGCTTCTTCCAAAGGTATAAGATATTCAAACCACTCTGAACCAGCAGAAGCTTGCCTTAGAAGCAAGGCAGGTGCTAACTTTGGGTCCTGTGCAGTGAACTAGCACCAGGAACTGTGAGGAAACATACTTGGCTTCTAATTCTTCCTCCTATTAAAAGCAGTGGGAACATCATCCACAGTCTAACAATATCCTATTATTTAGCTTTTGTTCTAATAGCGTTCTTCAGTTGCAACAGAGCTCTCTATTAAAATGGATGAAGGTACCTGCCTTTGGCTACAGAACATTGAACAAGGACATTATGTTTCAACTTGTCTCACCTAAGTTAGCAACAGCAAATTGGAAATGTGCAACTCACTCCTGTGACTTTCCTGGGGTTACACGACACTAATGGGGTCCAGAATTTAGTTCATTCTGCCTAAACACAATTACAAGTGAAAATAAGTAGTCTTCAGTTTTATCAGAATTGCTTTGGAAAGTAAAATGCTATTTCCTTCTTTTGTCATTGCAGCAGAACCTGAAAAAGGCTGAGAGAGAGGCGAGATGGGAAAACAGGCCATCACCATGACCCTTCAAATAATATGAAGGGAACAGATCTTCTCCAACCAGCACACCAGGAAGAGTACACTGAAATGAGCTACAGTCTTATGGCACACCCATAAAAAGTATACAACAGCACCACACCTTCAAGGGACCTCTGACATTTACACGATGACATTAAACAACTTCCATCTGAAAAATAATCTTTATTATATACAGGAGCATGTACCTGAAGAAACTACAGGCAAAGTATTTGGTCACTGAATTTTATGTAGTTGAGGAATTCAGGATAGATGCTCAAGGGCGGTGCGCAAATGGATATGCAGTGCCAGTGTTCTGGACCTGCCAGAGAGCCAATTATTTTAGGCACAGTGATGAAATCAATCCATCCTCCAACAGGCTTCGTTCAGTGACTAAAGAATCTTTGTTCACCAGCAATATCAAAAGAACTACCTCTTTCACCTGTGAAAAATGCATGTGGCTACTCAAGCCAGAGGCAGGTACAAGCCTTTTTGCAAGTGCTCAGATCAGAAGGCAGGACAACTTGGTCACTGACAGGGAACTTGACTGGAACAAGCTTCTTTGCATTCAGCATCCTCCCATTGGGAGGAGGCGCCATCTCACTTCCAGGACATTTTCAGGAATTCTTCAGAAAACCTAGCTTTCCATGTATCATATAGGAACAGGTCCATTTGCATCAGTTTGCTTTAGGCTCACACAAGTCCAATGCCCAGCACTAGCTTTCCACAACAGGCTTTTCCTAAAGCAGAGATGCCAAAACAGGCCCCAGAACTCCGTCCCCGTGCCCAGCCTAGGGGGAACAGTTTACTTTTGGGACTTCTGCCTTTGACTTGGGCCCACACACCACATAATGGAACCCTTCAGCATAACCTATACAGGTTTAATCTTGTGACAAGTAATCAATCGGAGGACCAGAAGGCAGGAGCACAGCTCCCCTCATTTCAAGAGGCGTGCAAGCACTTTCTCTCTTCAGGGAGAGGTGCACAAGTGTTATAAACAGCAAGGTTATTAACTTGAAGATAAAAAAATTTCTTGTTTCCTATTCCTTTTCAATAATTAAATTACTGACATTATTTTACAGGCTCATCAGAGCAGACATATGTTTTTAAATGGAATGCTCAGCAGGTCCAGACACAGTGATTTTGGCCCTTCTTTGACAGGAGGCACAACTGAGCAGGAAACATGATTTTGAGATTTGATTCATATTCCTTAAAGATTCCACAATGTCCTTAAGATACACATTTAAAACATCCCTAAGATCTAAGGGCCAGAAGGAAGAAAGAAATTTCCCTTTCTTAGAAGTAGCTACAGGGTTTCCCCAACCGAACTTATTGATTGAGTCTAAGAGGGGAGGATCCTGAAGTTCCTAAAAATGTTGATGTACTGCAGCAACTCAAAAATTTTACTTATACCTACCACAAGTATAATACTCTAAAATGAGTGGTGCCAGCTCCAGGTAGAAGCTGCAGGAACAGATGCCTCTTTGGAGCTTGCAGCATGAGGACTCTGGCTCATAAAATGCACCACTCAGTGACTTAAAAACACTAAATGGTATGGCAGATGTCCTGGAAACAGAGTCCAAGCATCAGCACTGGCTGCTGCATACTTAAATGAGAGTAAGCAACCTGGATGCAAGTTGCTGGGTTCAGCTGCCTCTTAAGGGCTGATTTGATTCGGTACAAGAAGGCAGCTGGGTGAAGTGGTGGTTACAGCTACCCTGCAGCTAGGCATTGCAGGCCCAGGGCTTACACAAAGGGCTGGGGCTCGAGGAAAGGCTGTCGTTCCTGTTCACAGGTGGCCTGTAAAGCATAAAAAGAGCAAGATATGAAGAACAAGCAGATACACGGCCGCTAGCAGAGGCAAGTGGGTTCGGGAACAGAAGAGAGATCGTAACAGGCGCCACAGTCCAGGGATATGCCGAGTCTGGAAGAGTAAAAGAGACACACCAGTTAGTGCCAGGAATGACCAAGTCCCCATTTGCCTTCACCCAGAGCTCTCCAGGCCATGAAGATAATTTTGTCTAAGCTAATGAGCACCAACCTTCCAAAACCCCTTCCACTATCAGATTCTACCTCGAGTCAATCCTCAATAAAACGTTCCCCACCCCCATCAGACAGAACCTGCTCTCTGAGGGTTAGCCATAAACCAGCACTCGCCAGTTCTGCTTGAGAAAGGCCAACAAGATGCAAAACATCTCCCCCTAACATTTGCTACCTACAAATTTCTAGCCCAAGTGACATATAAGCAAACGGATCAATGATATTTTTCTGCTAGAGACTCAAGCTAGCCCCAATTCATCCCACTGGGTTGGAAGATGAAAATGCTTATTCGTTAGTCGAGTTCCCTTGACCCTGTCAGCTGCAGAGATTTCAGATCCTGCTCAACAAATCAGGTATGGCAATTTCACACTAGGCTCAAGGTACCTTCAAACAATGTAACATCAGCTGGCAAAGTTCCAGCACAAAGAGAAAACAGTCTGTTCTACTAACATTCCCCCGGCATGAACACAGGGTAGCATCCAGTTATGTCTGTTGCCCTGGTTCTGCTTACGCTGTTCTTGGGAGTACTGCCCCCTTTCTGCTGGAGAGGGCAGAGGGCAAACTCTTCAGCAGGGCATCATCCTTATCAAAACAGGACAAGCGGCTGCCAGGCACTCACTCAGTACAGTGAAAAAGCAGCTTTCTACTTTGGCTTCCAGCCTGACTGACACAGGCTTGAAAGACGACGAGCAAGGAAAGACTGAGACGGTTGCCAAACAAAGGGCAGGCTCTCCAGACGCCACAGATGCCGGGGCCATTATCATGTATGCTTCTTATCCAAGAGATTATACATCTGCACAGCCTTTTGCTTCTCTGCTCACCGCTGAGGCCTTGGTCCCACAAGGGACCTGGGACCACATCTCAAGTGCAGGCAATGCTGATCTACGTTTTAGTGGCCTCTGAAATACACTCTGCTCACGCAGACTGCGGCAAAGTCACACTCAGAACAATAAGCAGCTTCTGACATGGAAAGCAGAGCAAGCCAAGGGCAGAAAACCACAGAAGCCCATACAGAACTAGATATGCCTAAAGCAGGATTTAGCCTGCTATAGGTTCACAGTTTTCAGTTAACATTTTCCTGCAACAGCCAGGGCTCGCATCATTGGCAGCTGTGAATGAAAATTCTTACTTTGTTTAAAGTGTTATCCATGGAGTCAATCAGCAAGGAACGCTCATGACCTGGAGTCATATTAATGCTAGTACTTAAGGAAGACGTCCACTCGCTTGATTCCAGCCTGCAGCAAAAAACATTAAATCAGTCTCAGTTTGTTATGATGCCCCAAGCAAACACTGTAGACAAGCTTATGAAAGGAGGTACTAGTTCAAAAGGTGGGCAACCATAGGCAAACCAGCAGTGGCCTCACTTGACAAAAACTGGTTTTATTTGTACAACTGTCAGGCCTCCTGAGCCCAGGCTGAGCAGAATGACTGGGTGATCCAAGTAGCAATAATCCTCCTTCCTGTCCTCAAATACTGTTTCAAAATTAAATTATTCCCAAATTATCTGGAAGCTGCTGAAACCATAACAGAGTAGGCATATTGTGCTCTCTGAAAGGTAGAGTTGCAGCACTAGCCACTTCCCATGCCTGCCAGTCAGAGAGAAAAGAAAAAACTTCCATATTGCATGATGTGGGGATTTTCATTCTTTTCAGTAGTGGGGACAATTCAGCTGCTGGCAGTGAAGTCTTCTCTTACCTAATTTATATCCTGTCCCTTCAAAACTCTTGATTTTTTTGTACTGTTCTTTCCTTTGTCTTTCAAGAATTTCAAATGCTTTAACTTAACTAAGGTCTGTGAGTTCTGCACAGGGGCTTCCATGTGAAATTTCACAGCTTGTGACTTGAAAGAAGCCAGAACAGCTGATAAACTGTCTACTTTAAATTCTGTGAAATTTTTCTGGAAGCCCTGGCCCCAATGGTAATGGTTCTTGCAAACTACTTCCCAGTGCCAAATCTTCAAGATTGATAAGTTACTATTACAACATAAGATGCATAGGCAGCACTGTCAAATCTTTGGACTAACATTAGAGAAGTGGCTCAGTTGTAGGAGGCCTCTATAGACTTTAATGCTAGAAAGGGATAATGCCGAGTTGTGTAGCAACTACCAGAGAACTTCAGAATTCTTGCATCTGGCCCATATTTTTTTGCTCGATAAGCATGGGTGTCAGGAAGAAAGCCACTGTTCTGATGTAAAAGACTACCGTAGCGGTATTTGTCTTAACTACCAAGAGGTGCACACAGAAGTGCCTACGATCAAGTTAAGTGGCAAAAAACCACTTTTTATAGTCAATGAGAAGAAACAGGCATTTCTACCATGTGACTCACCTCATCCTAATGCCTCCTTTTCCCTGCTGGTTATAAGGGCATCTGTCAACTAACCTGAGATACACGGGTGCTTATTGAGGAGACAAATGCCCGGGAAGCACCTGAGAACTCCTCTTTTCCCTTCATCCAATTCCCAGGCTCCAAACCACACTTTCCAGTAGTTAATTTTCCTCACCGAAAAAGTTGGCAACTTATTTCTAGTCAGAATTTGTCTCACTTGAGTTTTTGTTCAATTATATCATTGTCTGGAAAATTAAAGATAGACATGGCATAGTTGTTTCTACACCCAAAGTGGCATCGGGCATAAGGATGTGTGAAGTGCGGAGATGAACAAACAACTAGGATCATCATGCTTTTATTGTAATACTGCCTGTTTGCTCAAGTTGCCTCACCTCCTGATCTGATCCTGTGCTGCTGAGAGCGCCTCCTCCACAGCAAGACGCCGGTCCCGTTCTTCCTCCAGCTGCTCTTCTAAATACCTCAGATCCTGCTTTGTGCTGCTATGCAAATGTTCAGTTTCAGACAACCTACCAAAAAGTAAACAAGCATATGCTAAAAAGGGCTCATTCCTGGACTACTGTTTCTGTTGTATTCACTGATATGGTAGGTGAACAGATTCCAATTTCTTTCTACCCCCCACAGAAGACAGTTATTTTCTTTAAACTTAAATTTTCTTTAAATATTTAAATTATTCAGAAAACCAGAATGAGGAGATGAGTCTCTTGAAGCTTCTGTGTCACATCAGGAATGAGTTCCTTGTCTCTGTTACCCATGCCCCCTTTCAGAAAACTATTTCCAAAGGGTACAAGGAACTGTCTGTTAGGTCTCAATTTCACCCTAGGCTTAGGGCACAGAGAGCCTTGAGACCAGGACCATCAACATACTTCTGTAGTTACTGGGGACCCAGCCCACTAAACCAAAGATACTAGTCTGACTGGAGACAGTCAACCATAACTGCTCCTGCACGTTATTTCTATACTGTTTGAAGTTCTGTGCAAAGAGGTTAACTAATTATAGCCATCAAGCACATCTGACAGTTCCTCAACTTCCATGAGATCCTACTGTGGAACTGGGTTCCTCAAAGCTCCAAAATCAGAACCAGGCTCTTCCCCAGCATCTCAGCCCGAGGCCCTCCATCAGGACTAACACCTCCCACCGCTATTCTCACACTTTCTTTACCTCAGCTGCAACTCCTGTAGTTCTGGTGTGTAACCCTCTCTCTGAAGCTCATTCTTTTCTTGGGGTGCTCCTGGAGCAGCATCTGTTGCAAACAACTCCTAAAAAACAAACACACACACACACACCACATACACATGAATGTGTGGCAGAAGGGTACTGAATGAACAGGGTAGAAGCTAGCTACATTGCTGCACAGTTAGTGGGACCATCTGCAGTAAGCTTTTCTCTCACTTGCACCCAGAGGAAGACCCTTACCACGCCCTTGTCTGGAAGCTGTAGCTCCTGAAGCTGCTTCTCAAGCACCAAGCAGCGGTTCAAAACCTCGTTGTAATGCTGATGGCTCTCACTGATGTTCCGACTACTACCTCGCAGCTGAAGGGAGAGGGCATTTTTCTCCTCAAAGACCTGAGACAGCTGAGAAGAGAACAAAACTGCTGAGTAAAGAACTTCTCAGACATTATTCTGAAAGCAAACCTATTTTCTGTGTAACTGAGGGTAAAATTGTACTGAGAACATAGAAATTGCCACGCTGTACATTTCTAAGGTCCAAACATCAGTGATAGCTTCCAACAGTGGTTCATGGCTATGATTTCAGAATAGGGGCCCTGAAATGTCAACGTGACATATGGGGTAACATGCTTCCAAAACAAGGTTTCAAGTGTTGAGATTGACCTGAGCCTTCCAAAAACATCATTAATAATTTAATGATTTTATATTCTTGTTGTCTCCTTGACTGCAAATCTCTCCGAGAAGCTTGCTAAATTTTCAGCCTTGTGTTTTGGGAATCGGACCGCTTGTGATTCTGCACTGAAATACAGTAGCTTTTTAAAGACAGCAGAGAGCACTAAAGATCGCAAGTGTGCCTTCTGAAGGAGGGACTTCCTTCAGGAGTCTAGAAGGCAAGAGTACATAATAAAGTCCTGTCAACTAATAGAAACTGAACCTTGAAACAATTTTCTTCACATAATCTTTCTCTCGCTGGTCTCCCTGCTGCCAATAAAAATGCCAGCAGAAGGAGGGAATTTGTCTGGGCAATGGTATTTAGCAAGGGAGAAGTGAAACTGTTGACAGCAGGATCAGAGAAAAGGATTAGGAGAGCTAAAAAACGGACTTTTCCATGACGCAAGAAGTTGGACAGACATCATCAGAACTCCACTACCGTCAGTCAGGATGGTCATTTTAGAGAATGGCACTAGAATACAGTGGCAAAAAGCTGTTTCATACACTACTGGCACTGATCCTGCTGACTGATCTATGTAATCCAACCAGGGATTAGGTAGTGTCAAGAAAACAGAAAACAATTCCCTACTTCACAAATAGCAAAATTTTGTCAAGTAAAGCTCTCAAGAGAAATCTAAAGGCCAGAAATATTTTCATGTTTCAAATTAACAAGTCTGGAAATCATACTTCTTTCACAGCTAAGGAATCGGTTGAATAAGGCACAACAATGCCATGACAGATGTTATCTGAAATTTGCTGTAGAAGCTGGGAGATACAACCCCTTGCTTCATCACAATGGATCATAAACCATACAAACAAGGAATAGGATTGCAAGCCTAGAAGGCAACAATAATACTGGAATTTCCTAAATAGCACTTGAATAAAATATCTTTAAAATGCTAGTTATTATACCAAGGTTAACAAGATTAATTTCAATGAATGCTCCTCAAAAGGTAATTGAGAATAGTCAACGCTGATTTATCAAGGGCAGACCATGCTTGACCAAGCTTATTGCGTCCTACAACCAAATGGCTGACTATATGAAAAAGGAGAGAGAAGCGAATGTAATATATTTTGCTTTAGCAGGGCTTTTAACACCATCTCCCAAGGCATTCACATCAAGAAACTGAGAAACTAGGAACTGGACAGACTGTTACATAGGCTTAAAATTGGCTGGACCACTGGACTCAAAGGTGGCTTGACAGCCAGCAATGAGCAGAGTACCCCTAGGGTCTTCAATTTAGATGGCCTTGAGAAACTTGAGGATTGGGCCAACAGAAACCTTAAATTCAGCGAAGGGAAGTGTAAAGTGCTGCACCTGAGGCAGAACCCACACATCAGTAAAAGATGGAAAGAGACTGCCCAAGTAGCAGCTCTCCTGAAAAGAATCTGGAAATTACAGAGGAGCCCAGCTGAATACAAGCCAAGAGTGAATAAGGCAAATTATATACTAGGCTACATTAGGAGGAGCAAGACCAGCAGAGTGAGAAAAGTTATTATCCCCTCTACCTGGTACCAGAAGACTGTAGCTAGAATACTGTGACCAGTTTGGGGCTCCCCAGCTCAAAAGAGATAAAGAGAAATAGGAAAGAGGCCACTCAGCTAGACAGAGTCATGGCTAACCTGATCTAGTGTTGGTGACAGTGCTGCTTCAAGCAGGTCATACTAGATGATCTTCAGAGGTCTCTTCTAACCCATATTTTTGAATCTGTGATATTTCACTAAATGCCCACAAGAACAGAAAGATCTGGTCTTGCTCCCTGAGCCCTGTTCAAGCCTATCCTCTTCCCCACGTTGCTCAGCCCAGACTCCACAAGAAAGTAGAAGATATAACCTGTACCTTGCTGTTTAACTGCTGAATCCTCAGCTCTTTTTGGTGCAGTTCTTTCAGGGTGTCACTTAGCTGGGCCTGAAGAAGTTTTGTCTCTGCTTCTAGGCTTGAAAAGTCCCTTCTCAGAAGTTCTGGAGAAATCTACCAGGGTAAGAAAAATCAAAAATATATCACATATGACAATCCCCTTCAACATTAGTCCTTCTTTCTCTAGTATTCTAAGATCAAAGTCCTAAATTATTCCTAGGCCTGGAACTTGACCTGCCCAAAGAAGACATCAAACATGGAGTAAAACAGTAATATCCCAAAAGGCAGCTGAAAAGCCAAATCAGGAAAAATCACTCAACTTGCACATAGCATTGGTACTTCTCAAAACCTGTACAATACATGACAAAAAACAGCACAGTACAAACAGCAATAAAAACCTCAACAAGAGACTTTTAATGTCACATTCTAATTTTTAAGGAGAACTAAAACAGAAGAGAAGATTTTAGTTTCAAAAACAGTGCAAGAGGCAATTCTAAAACAGCCAGATTGAAAGACCTGAGAAGGTCCACACTGGCTGGATGGAACTAAAATGCTTGGCAAGCCCAGTCTCTTTTACTCTCTCTCTTGGAAAGTTAGGAACTATGAACTAAGGGAAGAGGGTATTAAGGGTATGCCATGGTCCTCTACAGGTTTTCAATAATCCAAGTTGCTTTGTTGGTATACCCCTTGAAAGCCATGCAACAAAATCAGATACTGCAGTCTGCAAGATGTTTGACCTGCTAGATCCGAAGACAAGAAACACGCACTGCTTTGGCTGAATTTCAAGCCTCAGATTTCCATGCTATGCAGAAGCTGCTCTGTTTCCACTCACCTTCTTCTGGTACTGCTCCTCTACAATTTCAGACTTGCTGAGGGGCAGCCTCATCTCTTGCATGATCCTTTGTAAATGGCTCAGCTGCTGGTCTTTGTCTGCTATGACCATCAGGTACTGCTCCTTTATGCTGCTGCTCTGCTTTTCCCAGGAAGTCTTCTCTTGTCTGCAAAGCATCATGTAAAGGAAATTACCAGGAATTTACAAGTAACACTTATGATACCCAGGCACCCAGCTCAGAATAAACCAAGGAAGATGCTCACTATTTCCCATCATTACCCTGTGCCAGGTAAGTGGGCTTTATGGAAATAAAACCTCTTAAGTAGAAGTAGCTTAAGAGCAAGTTTAAGGAAGTATTTTTTATTTGACTCAACATTGCAGATTGTTCACTACTCACATGTTTGGTAATCCTGAACCATTCTATGGTCTTGCTGTACATAGAGTTTTGGCTAGAATGTCATTGACAAAGCAACTTTTCACCATAGTTTCGCCCCATCTCAGTCACACACACCAAAGCCATAGCATTGATCCCAATAAGTAATTATGAGTCCTTCACTTCACTTGCACTGTAGATGTCCAAGAAATAAGTCTCCCTTTCTTTTATCAGGAGATAAATAAAACTTGCAAGCTGCTTAAAACTTTACAAGATCTATTTAGTTTTGCGGTCAGACTGGGGGGGGAAAGGAGCATTACAAGTGTTTATATCTCTTTGTCCAAAGATAAACCACGTCATTTCCACAAAAGAAAAACCCCTCTCACTCCAGATTCTGTCATACTTAGGTGGATCTCTGAAGTAATCTCAGAGGAATTTTTTCCCACTTTTAGAACAGGGCGTAGCGTTTTGGCTAATTTTAGTCCAGCAGAGCATGACAATTTACTAGACTAAAATTACAGACTGTTTTTATGGAAGACATAAAGCAAGTAAAACAAAGTATTAGAGTCATATGACGTGAGTATCTTCTATACAGTGATATCAGTCAGATAATCAAGGGCGTTCTCTCAATCATCAGCTTGGAGTGGAGAGTTCCATAATTATATAAATAAGCTCCAAAAAAGAAACTGCCTAATTTTCCTCTGAAAGAGAGGACATTGGCCACCACTGGGGGAAGGAAACAAAAATTAAAAGGCCATTGACCTGTTTCACATAACCATTTTCCTCCAGTACGTCATTTTGTAAACCTTTACCCAAAGCCTGAGGCAAAAGGACAAACAAGGAAAATGCATGCCCACTCCTGAACAGGGCAGATGATTTAGTGACAGCAGACATGGGTAAGGGTATTCAATACTTCGGCGCCTACACACAATGGCACTTTGCATTATTTAAAAAAAGAAAAAAAAATTAAGAAAAGGCATATTTGCATCTCTGAGGCAGTGAAGAAGAAAGGCAATTCTCACCTAAGCTGTTGGAGCTCCTGCTGGTAGAAAATACTTTCTTGCTTCAGCTGCTCTTGGAGATGGTGCTGTTTATCGGCCTCTTGCTGATATTCCTGCAGTTGAGCTTTTAAACGAGAATTTTCAGCTGTTTCCACGCCAACTTGTATGTATTGCTGCTGTAGATTCTTAAGCTCTCTCACCTTTAATTAAAGTGAAACATCAGAGTGTGTGACAACCACTGAGCAAGCAGCTAGGTTTATTATTTATAAGCATTTAAAAGCATTTCTCACTATGGCATCCGGAGGGAAAAAAGTCACATTCAGATGACAGAGAATCTAGAAATTGACATCAGTGACTACAGCAGTCTACTAAAAGCTGCTAAAAAACCTCTGAAAATGATATTGCGAATGAGAGAGTAGGGAGTTTTGAAACATTCCATTAAGATTTGATGTACATTAACAGAAAGACCCTGAACTAGAATATTAGTTCCTATATTTGGGGGGAGTGATAAAGTGAGAGAGAAAGAGCTGAATAAGAACAACTCCTGAAGTTGGTACTTAGTTCTAAGAATCAAAAGTAAAAAAATCAGGGAATTGAGGAACTAAAAATCCTTTTGATTGTCTACACAGACTGGAATTAGAAGAAGTTGCCATTCCACATCCATCACTGCCATCACTTATTGAAGAAGACTAGATGATGTGACTGACTCTGGAGACAAGGAAGTACTTAAAGAACCATGAGGGTCCTCTACTGAGGATCTATCTTAGCATTAGAAATGCTACACAGATATCTAAGTTAAACTAAACAGCAACAGAAGAGGCAAATCTACAAATATCTCAAAGACATTAAACTGACACAAAGGAAAAAGTGTTTAAGATGGTACATAAAGTCTGTTGTGGATTAAGGAAATGAAGGGAAAACTAAGACCAAGTAACCATGGGAAATGATGGTAAAAATCACTGTCATCAGACCAGCAACTAGAGCTCCGAAATTTGCTTAGCCACATTGCTCCAGAGAGTACACAAACACAGACATGCTAAGTATGCAAGCAAGGATATCAAAATGAAGCTGCAGTGCCTTGTACCTTCCTTGCCAATCAGCTGCCAAAATTGGGGGGTGGGGGGGAAGGCTCTCAAGTTTTTAGAAAAGACGAGCAAACACAAATCAAATGCATATGAGCTTCCACAGATGTGGACTAAGCAGATTAACAAGGAACCCACATCTTATTCCTATGATTCCATATTTTAAAACTAAGTTTACAACAGAAACTATCTCGCAAAGTTGACAATGGAATCATAGATAAGCATCCATGTGTCAGAAAAGACAATGATCTATGTTTTACATTGTAAATACCAGATCTAGATCTGCTGAATTTTAAGGAAATCTGAAGATTCAATAGAGGTCACAAGGAAGTCACCTCAATTTTCCACTGAGGCTTTATATAAGAGCAGAAAGAGAGAACAAGGACTTACTAGTCTGTCTCTGTCATTCTGCAAGGAGGACAGGGCCTTCTTAAGACTCTGTACTTCCGAAGGAGTGCTGAAAGTGCTCCCTGCTGCTTGCTGCTTCACTTCTTCAGTTTTCCGTGTTTTGTCCAGTTCATTCAGCAGACGGTCTCTCTCATCCTGCAGGCTCACCATAGCCTTAGAGAAAGATTTGACTTGGTTGGAAGAGCTTTCCAGTTCCGAAGACAAATGGAGAAGCTCATCATCTTTAACTCTGAGCTTCTGATTAAGTTTCTCAACCTGGGTCAAGAGACCTCTTTCATCAGCAGCTTTCTGCAGTTCTGTCAGCTCAGATCTTGCTGCATCTCGGTCCCTGGCAGTGGAGTTTTGCTCCTCCTGTAGCTGAACCACCTGTTTCTGAAGATTCTGCATTAGATTCTGGTGTTCCTCTAAGTCTGCAGAGTATTTCTGTTTCAAAACTTGAAGCTCTTCATTGGTCTGGTCCCAGCTATCCTGAAGAGAGCTCATGGACTTCCCAAAAGACTGAATTTGGGCTCTGAGATCTTTATTTTCCTCTGTGACTGCAAGAAATTTCTGTTCCATTTCCATTAGGTCTTGTGCCAGCTCTGCTACCCTTTCTTCTGCTGTTTCTGTTTCATTCCTCATTATCCCTGCATCATGATGTAGGTGCTTCAGCTCCTTTCTAAGCCTGTCCTCAGCCTCTTCCACCCTTATGGCTGCATCCCTTTGAACACATGCTAGTTCCCCCTCAAGTTCTGTTATCCTTTTCTGTGACAGGGCAAGTTTGTGACTCAGTTCTTGTGCCTCTTCCTCTCGGTCCTTCAGCTGCACTTGACACTCCATGATAGGACCCCCCTCACATAACGCTGTCATCTCACCCTGTACCTGAGATAGAGAGGATGTAAGAGTCTCAACCTTTTGAGACATTCTGGCTTTATCCTCTTTCAAGACTTCCATGCACTCCCTGAGATTGTCCTGAGTATGCTCAGACTCTTTCAGCTGTGCTTCTACAATTGCCTTCTCCTTTTCCAGAGTCTGGATCCGCTGAAGCTGTGTTTTAAGCAGCTGTTTCTGCTGAGAGTCCTTTATTGAAATCACTTGGTTCAGGTCTTCTCTATATCGCACTAACTCTGCATCCAGCTTGGCATTTTCCGAGTGGAGGTCATCCATCTTACTATGAAAATTTCTAATTTCTTCCTTGAGCTTATTGTTTTCAGAAGCAGCCTCTTGAATTAGCTGATCTTTCTCCAAGATTATAACAAGGTGACGTTCCTCAAGTTGCTTGTAGTCTCTCAGTACACGGTCTCTGTCATCTTGCAAAGATGACATGGACTTGGTGAAGGAGTCCAGTTGTGCCTTCTGCTGCTTACATTCCTCTCTACTTATTTTCATCTTTTCAGTGAGATGATCAAGCTTGTCCAGAAATTTTTTCTTTTCATTTTCCAAGGCTTTTTTACCTTCTTCTTCCTTACTTAGCCTCTGCTCCAGTTCTTTCATCTCTTCAGAATGTTGCTGCTGTAATTCAGATAGGGCAGCCATAACTGCTTCTTCCTTGGCAGACAGCAAACTAATGATCTTTTGATCCTTGGCACTAATTTCTTCATGCAGCTTGTTTGTTAGGTCCTTGGAAGCCTGCAGATCAGCCTTAAGCTGTTCACAGCTGAATTTAAAGTTTTGGATAGAAGTCTCTTGTTGCTTGACCATACCCTCCAGCTCTTCTCTGACTAATTCACATTTGGTGAAGGAATTCTGTAAGTCAGCAAGCTGGTCTCTCAGGGTCCTGATTTCTGACTCCAGTTTCTGCTGTTCATTCTGCGACTCTTTGTACAGTTTCTGAGACCCTTCTAGCTGAGCCAAAAGCTCCTTTTTTTCCTCCTGCAATATTTCACATGTCTTCTGATAATGCTGAATCTCCCGCTTGGAACCAGACTCACAGTCTTGCTTATCGCGTTCCAGCCTGAAAACAGAAAAGAAAAAAGTTAGATACAAATCAATGAAGTAGCTCAGTATCCAGATCCTCACTGACAGTTTTCACTGATGCTATTAATTTAGAAAAAAACCCACAGAATTAGTTTTACTTAAAAAAACCAAAAAACAAAAAAAACAAAAAACACTAGAAATAGCCACATGATTAGTCCCCCTCAATTTAAAATTCAAAGCATCTTTTAAATTTCCAACTCTGCTATTGTCTCAAGAGGGAGGGCAGGGAACAGCAACATTTTTAAAAAAGGTGTTTAGCAAGATAAATCTTTTTATAAGTGTTAAGCGTCAGTACTGGAAAACTGGAGAAGGTTAGAAGTCGAATGTTACTACCCCCTTTTCATTAAAATACTTATTTTCTCTCACCCATCTTTGCTAATTAAAAATAAATAAAAAAAATCAGAAGTCACTGTTCTCATGTGTTTGATGCTCATTTTACTTTCCAGTTTGCAAAGATGTGGCATTTTGATCATAAGCTTCATAGAACAATTTTACTCATGCGAGAACAGTTTGTTTTTGAATTTTTGAAATTAAGATGTACATTTTCATAGTTCCATCTTTCCCTTAAAGTCTAATTTGGGATTAAACTGGAATTTTGTATCTCAATGCTCTCTTGACCTGCCAGGTTTAGTCTCCACATGTAACAACTCTATACCAACAAAACTATTTTAAATCTCAGACTAATAAAGACTCTAGATAGCACTCAGCTGGCTACTGCCTGTTACAGAGAACAGATTTAACAGAAGTATGCTAATGATGAGAAGGAGAAATATCTTACAGTGTTAATCTCTCTGTATCCTTGTGCATTCAGCAGTAATTCCCTACAACGTAATTCCAGAGCTCTTTTCTACCCAAAGATGAGTCATGCAGGAGATGAATCGTATGTTTACGGCTTTATTAGGAAGACTGATTCTATACTCCGTGTTAGGCAAACGTTAGCTTTACCAATCACAAGTCACATTTGGT
Source organism: Apteryx mantelli (assembly GCF_036417845.1). NCBI lineage: Eukaryota > Metazoa > Chordata > Aves > Apterygiformes > Apterygidae > Apteryx > Apteryx mantelli. Next base: position 222,830,791 of record NC_089978.1, on the reverse strand, counting down.
TATTACATACTCATAATTATTTCTTTCTGATAACTTGAAAAAGGAAGGGGGAAGATGCTTGCTCTGTCATTCAGAAGGACCTTGACAGGCAGGAGAGATGGGCAGAGAGGAACCTCATGAAGGCCAATACGGGGAAGCGCAAAGTTCTGCAGCTGGGGAGGAAGAGCCGCATGCATCCGTACAGGCTGGGGGCCAATGGGCCGGAGAGCGGCTCTGCAGAGAAGGACTTGGGAGTCCTGGTGGACAAGAAGTTGACCGTGAGCCAACAATGTGCCCTCATGGTGAAGGTGGCCGACAGTACCCTGGGCCGCATTAGGCAGAGTGTTGCCAGCAGAAAAAGGGCAGTGATACACCCCCTCCACTCGGCCCTGGTGAGGCCACATCCAGGAGTACCGTGTCTAGTCCTGGGCTCTGCAGTACACAAAACACATGTACTTGCTGGAGCAAGTCCAGCGAAGGGCCACAAAGATGATGAAGGGACTGGAGCATCTGTTGTACGAGGAAAGACAGAGAGCTGGGACTGTTTAGCCCAGAGAAGAAGGCTCGGGAGGGGATCTGTGTGTACTGATAACTGCAAGGGTAGTGTAGAGACAATGGAGCCAGGCTCTTTCGGTGGTGCCCAGCGACAGGATGAGAGGCAATGAGCACGCACTGAAACGCAGGCAATTCCATCTGAACATAAGAAAACACTTTTTCTCCCCCACTGTGAGGGTGACAGAAACAGGTTGCCCAGAGAGGTTGTGGAGTCTCCATCCTTGGAGATATTCAAAATACAACTGAACGCAGTCCTGGGCAACCTGCTCTAGGAGACCCTACCTGAGCAGCGGGTTGGACTAGATTAGCTCCAGAGGTCTCTTCTAGCTTCAGCTATTCTGCGATTCTGTCCTGTCTCACCACTAGCTGCTGCCTTGTCCAAGGGACATACAATAGTACCAGCTTCATCATCACCACCTTCTTCCCTTTACCTGGATATATGAATCTGAAGTTCTTCCACATGTATGGTCATCTGCTTCATCTGGTCCTTTAGAACAACACAAGTCTCCTCTTTTGAACGTATTTCTTCTTCTTTCTTTTGAATAGTCTCAGTGAATTTCTTCTCCCATGTTTTGGATTCATCTATCACTCTATCCCTGTCATCCTGAAGAGATGACATGCTCCTAGTGAAGGCTGCAAGCTGGGCTAGTGTTTTGGTTAGGCTGCCTTCCAATTGTTTGGCTTCTTGATCTTTTGTCTGCAAGGAGTCTTGAATATCACAAACAGTTTTTTCCAGATAGTCTTTCTCCCTCTGCAAAGTTGACAGCTTTTCTTCCATGTTTTTAATTTCCTTTGAGTGCTTGTCTTTTTCCTGTTCCAGTCTTCTCTCAAAGTCCTCATCCTTTTTCTTCATTTGAATTTTAATATTCTCTTTGTTTGCCTGCAACTCCTCTTTCATTTTGACGTGCTCTGCTAGAGCCCTCGCTGCCTCGCTCTGAGTGTCATCCAGTACTACTCTGCAGAAAGCAAGCTCTGCTTGGGCTTTCTTGGTGTCTTCAACTGCTTTAGCGAAATTCTCTTTGGCTGCTTCTAGCTCTTTCTGAGACTCACTTTGGACAAATTCCAGAGCTTTAACAGTTCTTTCTAGACTACTGATCTTTTCCTGGCTTTTAATACAGTCCTTTTGCAGCTGCTTGATCTCCTGCTGTTTCTGTTTCAGCAATTCCTGAAGCTCCTTTACATGTGTGCTGTTGTCTCCCTTCCAAGTGCATTTTAGCTTTTCTACAAATTCCTTTTGCTTTTCTGAACTTGCTTTACTTTTTTCCTTTGCCATCTGACATTTCTCCTCCTCCAGTTCATGCATCATTCTCTGCAGACTCTGGAGCTCATGTTTCAGTTGTTCATTTTTGATCTGGAAGTCTGTTGCATCTTGTTGATAGTTTCCAATGCTTCCATTAAGTTCTGCTAGCTGATTCATGAGCCTTTCTTCCAAGTCATCCTTCTCTGCTTCTAAGGTATTCTTCTGTTCTGTCATTCTGATGAGCTCCTCTTTGTTTTTTTGTAGTGTTTGTTCCATCTTCACTACTGTGTCCTGGAGAGCATTCAATTCATGGACTTTCACTTCCATTTGGGTCTCTAAAGCCCTCTTCTCATCTGCTAAAGTCTCAACACTCATGTGAATGTTGCTGAGCTGTTGCTCTGAAGCCCTCCTGTTCTCTTCCAGTTCTGCAATTCGCTCTGTGAGCTGAGCTACCTGTTGTATGTAGGTATCAAGATCTTCATATGGGCTGCTACCTTCAAATGCTTTCTGTTCCAGCTCTGCAGTATGGGACTCCAGACTAACATTTAAGTCCACTTGATTTTCAGTCCCTTCCACTGGTGACATGGTGGCAATTGCCTGATTTTTTTCTTCCTCTGCTGTCTTTTGGGCAACATACTTGTCTACCATTTCTCTGCTTTCCTTTAGTTTAGATTCCGTGAACTGCAAGTGATCCTTTAACTCTCTGATCTCCTGAGCAAGGGATTCCTTTTCCATCATTACTGTCTCAAGCTGAGTAGAAAGAGACTGGTAATCTTTTCTAGAACTCTCCAGATCTTCTTTCAGGCTAGTATTTGTCATGAAAGCTGCATTTCCAGTTCTGTGTAGGTCTCTATCTGTAAAATGCATCTCTGCTCTGAGCTTCTCATTCTCTTCCTCTAGTTCTAGGATCTTTTGTTGCTTTGATTTTGCAAATTTCCTCATTTTCTCCTTCATTCCATCTATTTCCTGTCCAGCCTCCTGCAGCTGCTTATCTGTTTCTTCTTTTTTTGCTTCAACACTTTTCAGCTTAATGAAAATTTCCTGCTTTTCCTGCCTAACAGTTTCCAAAACACGCTGAATCCGCTCAACCTCATTACTTACATTCTCATAGGACTGCAGGAGAGTTTCATATTCTTTTTGAAGATCCATATATTTCTCATGCCGCTCAGAATTCTCAGCAGCCTGAGAACATTTCAGCAATTCCATCTCCTTCTCCAGCTGCTCCTTCTCTTGAGCAACTCCTTCCAGAGTCAGCTTCAGGTTTTTACAACATCCATCAAGATTCTGATTTTCTGCAAGTGCCTTATCAACTTCTGAAATAAGTTTTTCTCGTTCTTCTGCGAGACTTGCTAACTTTCCTGTTAAATTATCTGTTTCTTTAACATGGCCACATATTTGGCTTTCCATGTTTGTCAACTTGACAGAAAGACTTTCAATAGTTGTTTTAGCATTAGCCAGCTCCTCTTTTAGAGACTTGCTCTCCTTCAGTGCCTCTTTTCTAGAGATAAGTGCAGCCTGCAACTTTCTCTGCATTTGATTCTTTTGTTTAGTTTCTTCCACACCAACATCTTGCTTCTGCTGAATATCAAGCAGCTCAGTTTGCAGTCGCTTGCTTTGTTCCTCATGTACCTGAGCTTGAGCTTCCAACTGACTACACAGCGTCTTGACAGAGTTTTCTTTCTCCAGCAACTGTGCCTGCACAGTAATGAGTGCTTCACTTTTCTCACTTAGCTGCAACTTCAGGAATTCAACTTCTTCATCTTTTTGGTGCATAAGGTCTTCCAGACTGCCCTTTCTAGAAACTTCTGCTCGACTTTCTTCCAATTCTATCTGGAGACTTGCTGCCTTAGCTTCAGCTTGGTCACAGGTTCTCTTCAGCCCTTCTATCTCCAGAAGCAACTGTGCCACGTGCTCTTGTGAATGAAAGACTAATTCTGATTTGCAAGCAAGTTCACTTTCCATATGGCTGACCTTATATTCCAGTTCTTCTTTCTTTGTCTGCAATTTCTCAAATTTTGTCTTAAATTCTTCTCCAGAAACATCTGCAACTTGTACAAGCTTGCTGTTTGTAGTATTTTCTGCTTCCGAGCATGAAGAATCCAACCAACCTTGACTCCCACAAGGGATACTCTCTGTTGACCCTCTCTGTTCTTGGAGTTGTCTGAGCTGAGCTTGGATGCTCTCCTTCTCTTTGCTTTGCTTATCAAACTGTTCTTGTAGGATGTTGTAGTCATCTTTCTGCTGTTTAAGCTGTTCTCTGTGATGCCTATCTTTTTCTTGAGCTTTTTTTATAGTGTCTTTGCGAGATACCAGGGCTTCCTGGAGTTTTTTTTGAAGTTGTTCTTTTTCTTGTTCAAGAGTTGAAATTCTCTCTTTCAGAGCAGTTTTCTGTTTTTCTTCATGATTTGTAGCTGCTAAACTAGTTTTTTCATTTTCTTCATAATCCTTTAGGCTCTTACTGGTTTTAGTTAGTTTGTCAGCAACTGTCTGACTTTCCATGATTTCAGCTTTCATTGAATCAGTAATGTTTGTCTTATCTTGTAAGCTTTGCCTCATTTCCTCAATCACTGCCTGTAACTGTGCTTCATTTGTTTCTTTATCCAGCAAGTCCCTCCGGATGCTCTGCAACTCAGACTCCTTTTCAGAAAGCAGTTGAATCAGATACTCCTCCCTGGGCTGGCTTTCAGGATTCACTTCTCCACTTATCCTGCTTGTTATATTTTCTTCCCCTTCAGGTTCTTGAGCCACTGAGGTCTCTGATTCAGGCTCCCTTCTCAATTGTACTAATTCATTCTCCAATTTGCTAACCTTCTTCAGAAGCTCCTTCCTGTTGATAAGTGCTGCTTGCAGCTTCCGCTTGACTTGCTCATTTTCTTTTTTCAGAAGTTCGAGTTCACTTCCTAACACCTCTCTCTCCTTACATGCTACCTGTGTCTCATACTGCTGCTCAGATTCCCCATATTTCAGATATGCATCTTTTGCTTCTCCTATGTTTTGGTCTTTTTCCTCCTTGGCTTTTAACAGACTCATTTGCTCTTTAAGACTCTGTAGCTCATTTCCTAGAGAAAATTTCTCTTCATTCAGCAGGACCATTTTCTCAGACATGCTGACACTGATCTCTGTCATCTGTTGGTCCTTCTCCAGCAAGGTTTGTTGCAGGCTCTCAATACACCTCTTGTGTTCAGCAACAAGCTGTTCTAGGCTTGCTGCTTCGAGTCCCTTTGAGGCTAAGCTTTGGGAAAGCTCTTCTATCTCAGCTGTGTTCTTCATCAGAAGTTGCTCCAGATCAAGTACTTCACATTCCTTCTTCTGGATCTGGCTTCTCAGCCCTTTTAGTTGAGTGTCCTGCTCAGAAAGCTGAAGCTGTGCTTCATCCAAGTCTTTTTGCAAAGCTTCAATTTTTATCTCTTTGGATTTAAATTCATTTTTAAGGCTCTGGATTTGTTCTCTCAGAAGACTGCTCTGACTGTCTGATAGCCTCTGCTTTTCTGAAAGAGCTAGATTTTTCTCTAGTTGCTTCACTTGATCCTTCAGTTCTGTTATGGTAGAAAGTTCCTTCATCTGACACAGGAGCTGATCTCTTTCTTCAGCTAAAGCACAAAATTCACTGTCAGAATCCTCTATCTTTTTTCTGTATTCCTCTGCCAAGTGATTTAGCCTATTTATTTCTGCAACTTTTTCTCCCAGATCTTTCTTATAGGATTCTTCTGATTTCTGCAGAATTATCTGCAGTTCCATAATTTGGTTTTGCAACCTTAGCAGCTCTTGAGATTGAGAGCTGCCAAGCTCTAGATCTGCTGCAGAGACTTCTTGCATCACCTCCGTCTCCCCTCTGCAGGGGACAGTGCTCCCCTGGGGAACTTCTTGAAGACTGGTCTTGTTTTCCTGAAGTACACCAATTTGCAGCATTTCCATTTCTGTCAGTAATGAGCTATTGCCCAACTCACTTTGTGTATTTGAAGCCTTTTGCTCTTCCCTCTCAGGGAGGAATGTCTGGGATCCATCTTCTAGCTGGTTAGTTTCTTCTCTTGTTTGGAGAATTGCAGGAGTTTGGCTTTCTGGGCCCTTGAGCTGCCCTTTCAGAAATGCTATTTCTTCCTGGGCTTCATTCAGTTCCAGCAGCAAAACTGACAGCTCTTTATGTTTCTGTGCAGCAAGATATCCCAGAATTCCAGACGGACCATTTTCCTCAGCAAACTGCTTGCTTCCAAGTCCATCTATTGCCTAAAACAAAATAAGAGGTTTCAATTTTCCTTTGGATCCTGTCAAAGGGTCATTTTTCACTGGCCCTGAAGTATCTGCTTTCCATGTTTCGTAGTCTAAAGTTACCCTTTACTTGTGCTGCCTGTTGCAATAGATAGTAACTTTACTAACAAAGGAAGGACTCCCCAGGTCATTTCAGTTCATTCCAGTTACTAAAGTTGTAGCATAAAGGACTCTCGCTTTAGAATTACACCACAAATGTAACTGCTTGTTCTCTTATTTCCCATTCTCTCTTGATTACAGTATAGTATGATTCTGAAGTGTCTTCTTTTTCCTGTGATTCTCACAAGCCTTCTACTAGACTTTTCCAGCCACATTTTCCTGGCCTCCTATCCATAGTCTCTGAACGAGGAGGTTTTGTCTGCTATTTTATCTGTCTAATTTAACCTGGCAAAGAGATAGCATAGAAGCCCACATTGCAGTCTATCTGACTCCAAAGTGAGAAGACCAGACAAAACATCCGGACCAAAGTGCTCAGCTTTTTCCAAGTGTCAATCCTAAGGTTTCCTCCCACCCCCAAATACAGGTGAAAAGGGAGGAGACCCACCAGCTCAACAATAAGTCAGCTTTCTGTGTTGCAAAGGCTGTACGTTCATCAGGTTGGAAGGCAAAACCAGTTTATGATAAACCGTTAAAGAGCCTATCTCAGTGTTGCAACAGTCACTTTAACTTATGGGGATGTTAAAAGACCTATTCTTTGGTCCTTTTAAACTAAAGTTACTATATCCACAGATGTATGCAATATTGTAAGGAAACAAATACTGGACCAAATTTGTACCTCAGGGAGCAAAGTGTCATCAAAAGGCTTTGGCGCTTCAGAATTCACTGGCTCTCCTGACACACCTAGTGATAAAATGCACATTTGTCACTATCAACATAACCAGTCACACCAAATCAGTAAGCAAGAGGAGAGACAACACATGGGACTGGAGCTTCTCCAGTTTCCAAAGTGGGAAAGGCACAAGATCAAGAGTTTGAGCTTATGCATTGGGCCCAAACATCCCCAATAGCCCTGCAGATGCAGAAGCTTTCTCCATCTACTGCATGCTGGCCTCACTTAAGTCTATACTATATCTAACCTCCACAGAAGAGTGAAGAGACAGGAGAACTAGGATGCTTACCCCCTTCCAAACAAGCAGGATTGAACATATGTACCCTTTAGTTCCACCTCTTGTGTAAGAAAATAACCTTCTTCTGAGAACAGCTAACTCTGTTGCACTGCTAAAAGACTAAAGTTCAAAAGCCACAGGTGATACAAGATGGACTGGGGAGCTATACCTGTCATCAAAAAAAAAAATTGCCTGAAACTTTGTTTTCTAATTTCTAGGAAATTATAAATAAATACATTAGGAAAATCAAGGTTGTAAAGTTAAGCTCTTAATTGTTAGGAAACACCAGAGTTTATAGTTGCCCACTCAGTTTCAGTTTTGCTCTTTCGTAATAGTAATAGCATAAGCATTCAAGTAATTAAACAAATGTACATCTCTTCATGTAATGTAACATGGCAGAGTTAAGAGCATTTAAATATGGCACTCCTAATTTTCAAAAGGTTGACTCTGTAACCCAGCCAGTTTGTCTTCTTTCTCCTCTCCCTCCTCCCCCCCCACCTCCTTTTTTTTTTTTTTTTTTTTCCCCTTCAATTCCAGGGGCACCAAATCTTACTGGTTTGCCAAGGGGAACAAAACACAGTTCTTCATCTTACTGTAATTCTTTTCTGTGTATTACACATCAGACTCTGCACCTACAAACACTCTCCCCTTCAAACTCTTCTCCCCTTATCATCTCAGGAACCGCTTTTTCTCTCTTCTCTTCTGATGTATACCTCGCTATCATACATTAGAATCTTCTCTTCTACCTCCTGTACATCTTTACTACCTCCTGTACGTCTTTAGTTTCTGACCTCAAAGCTCCTCTCTCCAAATCTCCATATCCACCTCAGATTCTTCTCTGAAGGTTCTCAAACTCCCACAATTTTGTGGTTAATATGCCTCATTCTGAGTCCTTACCTCTAGATCTAGAAAAGCAGTCTACAGAAGAGGCCGAATCTTCCGGAGTCTGGAAGTCTTGCAATTTCACCTCAGATCCAGCATTCTGAGTCTGTTGGTTGAAGAAAACATACTTAGTTTTGAGCCACGATCTTCACATTAGAAGACAGTGATCTTAGCTATGTGCTCCCCTGTCAAACTTTGAGTAAAAACTGTCACTCTCTACTTTAGGCCCAACTCTGATGCCTAATGAAAATATAAAAACGTTGGTTATGATATTAACAAAGAGATTAAGACGGATCTCAGATCAGATTAGTTGTAGGATATCAAGGAATGCAACTATTCTAGTAACTCCCTTTCCACCTCAAGATGCTTATTTTTCCATCTTCACTGCTTCAAAGGGACTAACTACAGCTTTGTAACTTCTCACTGAATCACCCAAGCAGAGAAGGTGGGAAGTTGTGCGTGCAGCATCATGTGCTCCCCTGCTCCAGCAGCTAAAGAACCTGCCCTCTCCGTAGGAAAGTTACACTAGGCTCCATAAAACAAAACAAACAAAAAAAGAAACCACACACGCTGTTATACATCTCCTGCTGCTCTGTCAGACAGGAAAAAAAACTCACTGCAGAAGAAAATGGAGCACACTATGGAAAGCAGAAGCAGATTTTGCCATTTCACAGACACAAACCTCTTCTCCCCTCACACACAAAGATGCTGAATAAAACCCAGAAAATTGGTTAGTTTGCTGTTGACATCCATACAAGAATTAGGCCTTCATCTCCTAGGTTTTTCATTCTAAAAGTCCACATACAAGTTAACATGCACCCATAAAGATTTGCAGTATTCCAGACTAGCTCCCAAAACACATTGTCTGTCACTACAACAAACAACTGTTAGTACCACTTCTGTAGGAAAGGGTTTGAACTGGAGCATAAAGGAACAATGAGTCAGAACTAAGACAACAGAGTGAAAAACCTCTAAAGAAAGCTACCCCCTGGCAAATAAAAATAAAAATAAATAAAAAAAATCCGCCCAACAGTAGAGAGAATGAAAGTAAAATTAGGCAAATAGAATTAATGCATGCTGTCACTACCTAGGATGGAAGCACAGACCTCTAACAAGTCACCCAACCATACAGAAACAATCTCCAGCCCCAAGTTCTAGAGCTCTTTTGCCTTAACAAGCTCTAAGCACTCACATGAGATGGATAGGATGCATCCAGATAATCCCTGCACATGACCCAAACCCCTCTATTGGGTTTGGATTCATACATATCTTGACCTGAAGTAATGGGTCAGATGCATGAGTGGCAATGTTCACTTGTCCAAATGTAAATGCTTACATACAGGTTATTTATCTGGACTCCTTTTATAATTAAGTGATAGAAATGGATGCTTCTAGGGCTGGCTTCATTGAGCCATTTTAAACACCTACCTTGGCCAAGGTGAATCATATGCTAAAGAACCCGTTCCTCTCCACTGTCTATACAGGGGCTCTAGACAACGGCTCAGAGGCTTATACCTGTCCTTGAAAAGAATCTGTGCATGTGTGTGTGTGCACGCACGTGTCTACCTGTTGATCCACTAGCTTACACCTTAGCTATATGCAGTTGGAGTGTAAGGGTCTCAAGTCAAACAGGATGAACTCATTCAAAATGCCTTCTCCATCTCCATCATGAGTCCCAAACGTCAGCCTTTGCTATGACGACTTAGCAGTAATAAAAACTTAAGAAAACTGGCTTCGGCACATTATTATGTATCATTCCCCACCCTCATGTTAAAATTAATAGCCAATTTAAAAAGCAATAAATGTAAGAGGTAAACACTGCATCATCCTCTTTCCCCTGCTGGCAGGTTGGAATAGAGTAGAGAAGTCTGGAGAGAGGCTAGACTTTGCCGTAAGCTAAAGAACAATTCTACAACAAATTCTTAGTATAGATACAGAGGCAGAGACGCAGAAGCAACGGTTCTCAATCTCCTTGCCAACTGAGTAAAAAGCAAAGCAACAGGTGTCTAAACCTGCATTCTTAACATCTACAGATTGCATGGAAGTTGTACCTGCAGCTGTTCATAGTGGAAGAGCATTAAAAAAACCTAGAGTCTACTTGTCTCCTGCTTGACAGAGAGAACTCGGCTTCCTCCGGTCAGTCTGCAAGATTCCCCATCAGAGCAGTGGGATTGAGTAGGGTTTGAAAGGCATCCTATAATGACTGCCAAGCCTTTGGAGTCATATTTCCTAAGACCTGCCTCAGAGTAGCTTGTGGCTTTGCTGAAAAACTAACTCACAAGAGAAAAAATAGCATGAACATGGATTGGGTGGATGGAGGACAAGAATTCCACACAAGCAACAAAGGGAAATACAGCCTGATAAGAACACGCTACAAGCAGTATTTGCAAGCTATTTCTGTCTTTCACCATTAATCCAGTTAATAATAACCTTCCAAAGAGGATTGTTAAAAAAGGTCACAACAGCTTAGCAGTTTTAAGGCTAGTCCTTGACCTGTTTTAGTTTTGGCTTATTTCAGCTGCTTAATTATTCATTACCTGTTCTGAGTTTTCTGCAACAATCACAGGTTCCTGCTGAGGTTCCAGGAGAACAAGTTGCGAGTGCAGCATCTCTGAAACATTCAAAACCACATAAACGTGAAATGATTTCCTCAAAAATTAAAACTCTGATTTAGCGAGTAACAGGATTCTCTTCTAGGCACTTCAGAGAACAGGGTACATGGCTATTAGCAACATTTATGTAGCGAAGATATATAACATTGCCTTTGGATGATGTGTTCATTCAATCATTTTTTCTGAGAGTCAAACCACCAGAACAAAATACTGGTTTAAGCACCTTTCAGAACAGAACAATTACTGTTACTCAGACAGAAGTTAAAGGACAGCTGACAGAGCTTCAATTTTTAGGAACACTTATAAAGGAGAAGAAAAAAAAAAAGTAATCATTGTGGCATAAGGCTTCAAATTTCATTGGATAAAAGTGAAATGAGAAATTGTTAAAATTGTATAAAAATAGGAATCCAAGGGCCACAATCTAAGTCAAGAATGCTAAAAGAATTCAGCTGCTGTTTGGCTTAGTATATTTTTTACATTTGTGCTTCTGTAAACTGGTATATAAATATCATTTATGATAGGTATGTTACTGTAGACAAGCAAAAGCAGCAGACAGGTAAAGGAAGTGTCCTGTACCACATCTAGACTTTCATGTTTGAAAGCAGTAATTTCAGTTGGTTAGCTTCCTGATTACTACAAGAAATACAATTCCGTTTAGATTTGATACCAACAGATACCATCTCAATCATCATCTATTTTTAAATGTGTACCTTTAGCATCACATTCTATCAGAGCTACTAACCACCTGAGAAAACAGATACTGAACTTGTTCATTACCCTGCTGGCTACTTGCCAGTAAGCATCTTTCTTTAAACAACTTGAGGAAGTCTCTGTGTCACAGACCCTGAATTTTATAATCTTATGGGAGACTTTAATCCCCCTGATATCTGCTGGAAGGGCAACATGGCAGAACGCAAAAAAAAAACAAACAACAGACTTTGGAAAGTGTCAGGGATAAATTCTTGATACAGGTACTAGATGCACCAACCAAGGGTGACACACAGCTGAATCTGTTATTCATGAGCAAGGAAGAACTGGCTGGGTATGTGATAAGGGCAGCCTGGGCTGCAGTGACCATGAAATAGAGTTCAAGATCCTATGGGGAGCAAGATACAGATTCTGGACATCAGGAGAGAAAACTTCACCTTATTCAGGGAACTGGTAGGTGGGATCCCATGGGAGACAGCTCTGAAGGGCAAAGGAGCTCAGGAAAGCTGGCAGGTCTGCAAAGACAGCACCCTCTAAGCACAAGAGCAATTCATCACAATATTGAGGAAAACAAGCAGACATCAGGAGGTTGGCTTGGCTAAGCAGGGAACTCATGACAGAGCTCTGATGCAAAAAAAGCACTATGCAGGAGATGGAAACAGGGACAGCCTACAAAGAAAGAATTTAGCAACATTTAGGGACAGTGTTAGAAAAGTCAGAACTCAACTAGGGTTGAGGCTTACAAGGGACATAAAGGGCAACAAGAATAGCTTCTACCACTATGTTAGTAGTAGAAGGCTGAACAAGGAAAATGTGGGACCGTTGCTGAAGGGGGTGTGTGATTCATTGACAGCAGATGCAGATAAGGCTGAGGTTCAACACCTCCTTTGACTCAGTATTCACTAACAAGATCTTCCAAGCCTGCGCTTAGAGACAGGGTTCAAGGAGATCTACCACCAGCAGTGGATGAGGACCGAGTCAGGGATTACTTGTGAGAACTTGACCAGAAAAAATTCATGGGAATGGATGGGTTGCCCTGCACTCAAGGGTTCCACAAGAGCTGGCCAATGTCCTTGCAAGGCTGCCATCATTCTTGAAAGGTTATGGACTGGAGGAAGCCTGTGATGACTGAAGACAAACACTGTATCTATCTTCAGAAAAAGGCTAAAAGGACAATCTGAGAAACTACAGGAGAGTCTGCCTCACTTTCAATCCCTGGGAAAATCATGGAGAGTCCATGACACAATGTCCAAACACATTTCTAGGTACTTGGAAGAGGAGGCTGTGACTGAAACAGTCAGCATGGATTTACCAAGGGTAAATCATTCCTGACCTACCCAATTGCCTTCTATGATAAAATTACTGGATTTGTGGGTAAGGGGAGAGCAGTGGGTGTCATTTACCTTGACTTTAGCGAGGCTTTTGACAGTGTCTCCTATATTCTTGTATCCAAGACAGGAAGCTATGGTCTGGATTAGAGGACACCTCAATAGGTTAAAAAAACTGATTGGCTGATCAGGCTCAAAGAGTAGCAATTAATAGGTTGTACTCCATCTGGAGGCTCTTAACTAGTGGAGCATCGCAGGGGCCTATCCTGTCACCTCTCCTGTTTAATATCTTTATCAATGACCTAGAGGTGGCGGAGTGCACACTCATCAAGTTTGCGGATGACACCAAACTGGGGGGGGGGGGGGGGGGGGGAAGGAGGAACAACTGATATGGGCAGGGCTGCTGTTCAGAGCGACCTAGTCAGGCTGGAAGAATGGGTCAATGGGAACCTCATGACATCCAACAAGGACAAATGCAAAGTTCCGCCCTGGGAACACGGGTTGGGGACTAACTCTGCAGAAAGGATCCAGGAGGTCCTGGCAGACAACAGGCTAAACATGAGCCAGCAGCATGCCTGGCAGCAAAGAAGGCCAAGAGCATCCTGGGTTGTATGAACAATGTAGACAGCAGATCAAAAAAAGCGATTATCCACCTCCACTGGGCACTTATTAAGACCACATCTAGACTAATGCGTTCAGTTTTGGACTGTCAGTACAGGAAATACACTGAGAAATTGAAGCAATATCAGCAGAAGGCCACCAAGATGGTCACGGGGCTGGAGTACTTGCCCCATAAGGAAAGACTTGAGGGAACAGCGCTTGTTCGGCCTGGAGAAGAGAAGGCCTTGGGAAGACCTAAAAACAGCCTTCTAATGCTTACAAGGAAGTTAATCAAGACGACAGAGCCAGGCTCAAAAGAGGCTCACCAGGCTCTTTACAGTGGTGCATGGCGAGAGGACAAAAGGCAACAGGCATATACTGAAACAGAAGAGGTTCCAGCTTGGTGCAAGGAAAAAAGTTTTTCCACTATGAGGAGAGTCAAGCATTAGAACAGGCTACCCAGGGAGGTTACGTGAAAACCTCCAAGACTGGTGACTAAGACTAGACTGGGTCTGATCTCACAGCTGATCCTGCTTTGAGCAGGAAGTTGAACTAGAGACCTCCTGAGATCCCTTCCAACCTGAGTTATTCTGTGATTCTATGATTCATTTCAGTTCTAGCTAGTTCTACAGATGCTACCTCAATGTTTTAGTATAAGAGCCAGTAAAACAACTTATACAAGGTTTTTTTCTTCCCCAGCAACATCAACTTTGACACATTAAAAAACAGGCCCCATTTTTGCAAATACATAGCTATCAATGATATAAAATGTATATTAATATATACACAAAATCAAATTCAGGACCAAGTTAAGCAGTCCTGTTAGGGGCACGGCTTTTTATTCTTTTCAATTCTGAACATGCAGACTTGACATAACACTAACATATGAAACAGGGTTTTCTTTTGCCCCGCTTTAAACTTTTTTTCTATACAGAAGTTTCTTTACAAAACAATATATGCCAAGTTGAAAAGTAGTATATATCTTGAGGACGCTCAGATGAATAGTATTTGTGAATTCTAACATCTGGAAAGCAGTCTGCCTTCTATGATAATGGCTTTCTTTTACTGATTCATATCATACTATGGTCTTTCAGCAAGTTTTTTGTTCCATTAAGTGAACCAGGGAAAGCCTACATACACCATTAGTTATCTGTACAGTGACTCAGGGTGGGAGGTGGGCATCTCTAGCTGTCAATCCAAATTTATTTAATTTTTTTTAATCCAGTCAACCATAAAGTCAAAAGCTGTTCGAACCCATCTTTTTATACTAATATTAACACTGTCAGAATTATTACTTCTACTAGTCTACATTCCTAGACACTCAAAACCAAATTAATTGTCCCATTTTTGTGTGAGAGGTGTATGGGCCCTTTACTGTTTCAGCAAGAGCTATCAAAAATAACTCCCCAGAAGTACCATCTACAGATTGTCAGCACTCTGTATGAGGGAGAAGCTACTGCTTCAGCTATATATTATTTTGTACCTCTCAAGAGGGTGCAAGTGCACGTTGTCTTGGAATACAAAATTTATTCTACCATCCTTAGGCATAATTTATATTAACAGAACAAAAAAAAAAATCTAATAAAACAGAACTATTATTTGAACTAAATATGCCCTATCACTATCCAGTTAACTCTGCCATCCCTTTTCTCAAGAAGTCAGCAGTCACATAATATTACCATCCTTGCCTTTGTCCTAGTTTTTTCATGTCTCCTCCACATTCTTTGCTCCTATTGCCACAGATCATAAGAGCAGGAATACAAAACATGTGCACTGTACAGGCAACGACAAATGCTACCCACCGATTCCCATGGCCAAAACATCAACCACTGCTTAACATCACAAGATAACACTACGCAGGCAGACCTACGACACACAACCCAGTCTTTTGAATAATTCCAGATGTCTTGCTTTTCCTTCTCCTTTTAAATTCTCCTTTTAACTACTGAAAAGAATTAGAGAATATTTTTGAAGTTCTTGACAAGGAATACATAATGATCCAGTAACTGTGGACATATTTACTACCTAAAAATAGGTAAGAAGAAGAATAACTATACCACCTCCAGATTTCTGTCCTTCCAAAGTTTCTGTGGGTAGAAGCAAAGTCCCAGCCTCATCTTTCTGCTCTATCACTTTTCCCTGTGAGGTTGTTCCATCCTGTTTAAAAATAGGATGGTGGGTAGAAAGATAAGTTTACATACATTTTTTACATAAGCATTAGCCTTTGATCTTTCCATTAACCTTTTTAACGAATCAGTTGGCAACTTCTAAATTACTTGAGTTGACTCCTATTTCTTCTCAGGCTCCCAGTGTTATAACATCTCTGCCCAGACTTAACATAAACTGAGAGAACCCGAAACAGCCTTTCCCAACCAATTCAGTAAAAGAAAGGAATTCAAAACATTTCATTCTATTTCAGTTCCTCAACATATCAAAAAGACTTAGGAGACTCATATACAAAGACCATACCTGTTTCTTCAACTCAGAGACCTGCACTACTGGCTGGGATTTTAGCTCATTCTGACAGCAGACAAATTCCTCAGATTTTTGTATCAGTTCATCTAGGGGAGCAGAAAGAAAAGAAGTTAAAATGTGTTCTTACCTTTTCTGCTGAAATATATGCAGTTTACATGTATGCACACTAGTATATAAAATCCTTTATCTCTCAGTCTCCACTTCAGTTTTGGGCCCTTTAAGTAGCTAGAAGAATGTCTATTTGAAATAACAGCTTTAGGCAGGGTGAATGTTATTAGTTCTAATTCAGTATAAATTTACAGAGAAAACAGTATAAACAACTTGCTTCCCTTGGTTTTTGAATTTTTGGTAGAAGAGTCATGAAAAAAAAAAAAAGGCACTAAAATCTTCATCTTAGAAAGTCTGTAGATCAGATAATGCCTCTCAGTTTTGGCAGTCCTAACATCTCATTTTTCCCAACAAAGGAAACTCAACTTTTGAGAACTGTAAGCCAGACTACACGAGAATAAGAACATCGGAAAAAGAGAAATTAACACAGCTACAACAGTATTTTTAGCACAGGGAAAAGAAGCCATTACAAGAAGAGAGGTTGGTAAATTAAATATGCCTTTTAATTTAATTTTATTTTATTGTAGAAGAGAACAATGTTAAAATTTGATGTTAACTACAATTATTGTACATTGTCTCTTCCTGTAAGAGACACCTGCAGGAGAAAGGCTCAAAACAAAAGGTGGTTCTTCATCTAACAAGCAGTTAAGACGCAGATCTCCTTGCCACACAATACAACACATCTAAAAAAAGCTTACATAAACATGGAAGAAAAAAATCCAGTAAGTTATTAAAATTCATTAAAAATATATATGTATACACACACGCACAGATGACTCAGGACATCCACAAGCCCCATGACCTTATAAACTGGGTTGGTACACAAGGAAATCAGCAGATATGTTGCCATATTCGTAGGCTCTTTTTCCTGGCTTTGGCCACTGCCAAAGACAGAAAGGTACAATCGCACCAGAGGCCTTTAGTTTGATACAGTACAGCCACTCTTATGTCACTATGTAATTAGGAAGTGTTATAACAAGACTTCCTTATGAGCTACCATAAAAACAAAGCCAAGCAGAAAGCAACCCAGTGATCCTTCGGCTCCTGAGAACCTGCTACACCCAACGTCTGCACTTCCTCACCTTGCAGTCTCTGTATTGTAGCACAGTTTTCAGCAGACAGCACCAGCAACCGGTCAACATCTTGTTTCAGCTGATCATTTTCAGCTACAAGGGCAGCGTGGCTAGACTGCAGCTCTTGCTCAGCCACCCGGAGACAACTGATCTGCAGGTTTTTCTCTTCCACTTCCAGCCTCTGTTTCTGCTCTAGGTCTCTATACTTCATCTCTAATTCAGCTTGCACTTTTCTTGCCTGTTCCAGCTCTCCTGAGAGACTCTGCACCTCCTCCTGCAAGCAATGGGAGGACAGCTTCCTCTCGGCTAGTTCCAGCTCCATCTTCTCCTTGAGGTTCTGAGCTTCTTGTCTCTCTGCATCTAGCATATCCTTCAGGGAGCTTAAATCCACTTCCATCTTCTGGCACTGTTCTCGGAGTGCCTGTAGAAGGATACAGAAATGAGTTTAAGTCTCATCGAGAGCAACTCAGCACCACGCAAAATATCCAAATCATATCTTAAAATTGCCTTTTCAAATATCTGAGTAGTAGAAAGGAGGAAATAAATGTGGCAGAAATCACAATTAATTAGAAATTGCCCTATGATTTGCAACTTGCAAGGAACAATGCTGGGAGAAACAAGAATTCTCAATTTGGGTAAGGAAAAGAGAAATCTTAGTTTAGAGCAGGGAACAGAAAGGAAGGAAACAACAGAACAGTGGCCATGAGTTCTCTTCTGGAGGAAAGAGAAAACTTTCCTCCCCAAAAGGGGAGGAAGCACTACAACAAAAGAAAATAGGGAGAACTCAAACAATTACAGGGGACAATTAACAAGCAAACAACAGAAATGCATATATGAGAAGGCAGTCAAAAAAAAAAAAAAAAAAAAAAGCAGAAATAAGGAACCAAGGGGGACAAAGTGTCCCACACAATGCTCACTGCTCCATGAGAAACCCCAAAAGCTGGGGGACACTGACCAGGGATGCAAGACAACCAGGGAACAGAAACAGACCCTACAGTTGCCAGAATTCCCCTTGTCAAGCTTCCTCCTCCTGCAGCTGTGGATAGCCAGCCTGGCTGGGGTCAGGAGAAGGTTGAGGAGGAGATCCCATTACTCTGCAGGGAGGGTGTAAATAAGAAATGTGAGTGGAAAAGTGCAGTCAGAATCTCTATGAGTGAGTTTGGAGCTGGAAGAGAAGCTTCAACCCCACGGCCTCAGTGTTTGTATGTGCTAGGCTCTCCCTCTGACCACAGAACAGGCATGAGGGGAATCAACAGCACGGAGGAGTCAAGGGAGCCATGAGGATACTCATGCTCCCACTGCATTAAAAAAAACCCTTGTGGGCAATATAATCAGCACCAAATACAAGTTGGCTCACTGAGGTTCCTCACCTCTTCCTGATGGTAAAAGATCCCACCACTGTGCTTAGTTCGGACACAGAAATAAGTGCGTAAGTCTGTAAGAAAGTTTCCAAAGTGAGGTTCAGCACTCGACTGGCTGGATATTGTGCAGCCTACTAACATAGCGTGTGTGGAGAAACTGGGGAGACTTGCAGGACAGATGCCCAAGGGGGAGTTCTGCGAGTCCAGATGGAAGATGTTTTCTGCCAGCACTTGCCTGAGGCAAGACAGAACTCATCGCCATTGCTGGAAAAAGTAATGGGTAGGGTGAAACTCTGACCTAACCCAGTATGGACCCTCTTACAAGAGGCCTCTAGAGTTTTGCTTACTTGTAACCCACACCGTAACCTAGCCTTACTCTATTATTAGGGGCAGGAGGACAGCTATCATGAAAGAGATCCAAATTTTGATTACAAAAGGTATTAAAAAAAAATTCAGAGCTCTTCAAACAATATATATGAAATGCACAAAAAGCAGCTTTTGCCTCCTCAAAATTAAAAATTGTCCCCTAAACAACGTCTTATGAAAGTTTTATAATAATGACAATAATGAAATACTTGCATAACATCAGCAAGAGTCCCCAAAAATGAAGATATGCTTCTCTGTTCCTTGTCTTGAAGCTTTAAACAAGGTGAAACTGGTTCATTTCAGATATGCAAGTAGTTTCCAGCAGTTCAGCCAGAAATCAGTTTCTTTCTGCTCATCTCCAGTCTTATAAGATAGTGAATGAGGTCATATTTGCTCCCTACAAATAGCCTCAAGCCTTTCAAAGCCTGACCAACAAACCTGAATGCAGATCTGTTGTGTTCTGAAAAAGTACATTTAAAAAAAAATAAAAAATCCAGGTGGTAGTATTAAGAGCTAGCACTTCTCCAGGAAGAAGAATCTCGGTGTTTGCATCCTGAACGAGCCAGGGACACTGGAGGGCAGGACAACTAGCGATTGCAATAGAGGTCCCTTTTGCTTGGGAATAGGAACAACGATGATTTGAGCATAAGTGAGCTGACAGGACAACTGCTTGGATGACTGAACAAAAGCCTAGCTGCTGGGTTGGACTACTGTCCATGAGACTGTTAGAGTATGAGTCTCTCTTAAAGGAATGGAGAATTTTTTTTCCCCAGAAGTTCTGAAATTAGAAAAAAAATTAAAATGCATTCACCACCTATTTGCAAGCAAGCTTGTTAGATATTGTGTACTAAATCCCCTCTTGAGGGGATATATACTGTCATGTATGCATAGACTTGATCTCATTCTGTTCATGCTCCAAAATGTTTGAGGGCTAGTACCACTCCGGAAGCTGTGTCATCACATTAGCAGGTTCTCAGTAAAGCACGTGAAAGCATATTGCCTGTGCTCTGACACCATAGTCCAGAAACGGTGCAACTATACTAGCATGGTGTTAGGACCTTTTGGCTTCAGCCAAGCACTTTGTATTTGACTGCTCTGAATGCACCACTCAGCAGTGTAGAGTATGGACAGTTTTGTTTTTTTCCCCCCTCCACCTGTCCAGAACCTCAGTCACTAGAGATGGCCGCTGCAGCTGCAGTATCCCTATCCTTGTTGTTTGGCTGTAAAAACAACAGTGGGGAAAAAAAAGTGTTTTCTTATGTTCAGGTGGAATTGCCTGCGTTTCAGTGTGTGCTCATTGCCTCTCATCCTGTCACTGGGCACCGCCGAAAGAGCCTGGCTCCGTTGTCTCTACACTACCCTTGCAGTTATCAGTACACACAGATCCCCTCCCGAGCCTTCTTCTCTGGGCTAAACAGTCCCAGCTCTCTGTCTTTCCTCATATGACAGATGCTCCAGTCCCTTCATCATCTTTGAGGCCCTTCACTGGGCTCACTCTGGTAGCTCCATCTCTCTCTTGCGCTGCAGAGCCCAGCACTGGACCCAGCACTCCAGGCTTGGCCTCAACAGGGCTGAGTAGAGGGGGAGGATCATCTCCCTCCACCTGCTGGCAACACTCTGCCTAATGCAGCCCGGGGTACCGTTGGCCACCTTTGCCATGAGGGCACACTGTTGGCTCACGGTCAACTTCTTGTCCACCAGGACTCCCAAGTCCTTCTCTGCAGAGCCGCTCTCCGGCCCATTGGCCCCCAGCTTGTACGGATGCATGCAGCTCTTCCTCCCCAGCTGCAGGACTTTGTGCTTCCCCGTATTGGACTTCATGAGGTTCCTCTCTGCCCATCTCTCCTGCCTGTCAAGGTCCTTCTGAATGGCAGCACAACCCTCTGGGGTATCAGCCACTCCTGCCAGCTTTGCATCATCAGCAGACTTGCTGAGGGCGCACTGTGTCCCATCATCCAGGTCATTAATGAAGAAGCTGAACAGGACTGGACCCAGTATTGACCCCTGGGGTACACCGCTAGTTACTGGCCTCCAACTAGACTTTGTGCCACTGATCACAACTTTAAATGTTTATGACTAGTATAATGATGTAGCATATAGAAATACAGGTCTGGTATCACAGCAGAGGCCTTGAAGTGGGGACCCAGGATGTGGCGTGAGGGAATACATGGAGGCAGGGGATAAGAGATAGGGCACGCACCAGCAGTAGAGACCCAAAGCCTATAAACAATTCACCAAAGGTTAGTTTAAAAAAAATACAGTCCTGGAGCTGGAGAAAAACAAGTAGGGCTAACAAAGTGAACAAAGAAATGGTATCTAACAGACATAAAACACACCATATATAGTAAAATCAGATGTAATGTGAACTTGCAGATCAGTGAAGAAAATGCAAGGGATAAAAGCATAAAAATGACTCCAGCTGCATCCTGGGATGAGGAAGAAGCCATCAATGTGAACATCAAATTCCTCGTTTAAAGATTTGCGATGCCGACAATTCACTGTAAACACTTCCCCGCCCCACCTGAACCCATTGACTTTGAGAGGCCATACCAGAAAAAGAGGTAGATACTAGAAAGCATAGGTATAACAACTTTAGCTATATTCTTGTTATTGAAATCTCTTCTGTATAGTAGTAGTCTTCCCCCCTGCCCTTCTCCCTTTTCTGCATCTGGTCTAATAACAGTTTAATCAAAGAATTCTTAAGACTTCAATTACACTAATAAATTCTTGGCTTTACATATGAGGGGGGTCCATAACAAGATTTTGAGTGTAACAGCTATGGGGAGACATGTCATGGAGAAAGCAGGACTCTGGATGGCCATATATGAAATAGCGGAAAGACAGTCAAGTTTAATTTTTTAATTTTTTTTTTTTGGGGGGGGGGAGGTTGTTGGTTTGTTTTCTTTTTAAAGTTTACTTTCTCTTCTTTGAAAGAGAGGGTTACCTTACAGTTGAGGCAAAACCCCATGAATCATCAGATTCCCCATTCAGGCTAAATTACCCTCTATTAAAGAAATAACAAGTTTTCATCTCAGAGCTGAAGGAGCCCCTAGATGATTTCATGCTGGAAACTTGGTTCTAGAAATCAGCAACTGTGCTTCTGGGCTACTGACAAGGTCACCTTCTACCAGCAAAGATACATGACAGTAAGGCAATAAGCAAAGCAAGAAAAGATACCTGGTTTTGTTGTTCAGCATTATGTAATTCCTGCTGCAGCAATTCTACCACTTGAGTCCTTCCTAGCAACGCTGCTTCCTGTTCCTCTAGCTTCCTCTGAAGCGTCCTCAGGTTCTGAGAGACACACAGTGCTGGATCAGTATCCGAGAGGCTAACATAAGAGGTCTAGTTTTCCTGTCTTCATCCATGCACCTACTTTTCATAATGCATTTACTTTAACAGCCTAAATAACTTCGTTTTTGTTGATATTTATTCTGGAGCC
Organism: Apteryx mantelli; assembly: GCF_036417845.1. NCBI lineage: Eukaryota > Metazoa > Chordata > Aves > Apterygiformes > Apterygidae > Apteryx > Apteryx mantelli. Next base: position 222,808,693 of record NC_089978.1, on the reverse strand, counting down.
CCTGGGCACTAGGAAAAGCTCACCACTGTCTCACAAATAGGGAGCAAGGGCACACTAAATTAACACTGTTTTAACCGTCACATAAAAAGTTTATAGCAGGTCAGCAGATTGAAGTTGGGATCTGAAAGTCTAAATTAGCATCCTGAAAAAAAAAAAAAAAAAAATCATATCTCTTCTCACCCTTTTTGAGATATTTTTCTGAGAACTGCTCTCAGGGTGTCTTCAGAAAAGTAAATTTACTTTTCTCCTTCCACGCACTCCATAAACTTATATTCCGAACCTACCTGCTGCATCTCCACTTCCCGATCTGACTGGGCCACTGTCTTGAGCAATTCAGCTTGGTGGTGAGCCTGCTCCTTTAGGAGAGCTTCTTTCTCCTGAATCACCTCCTGCAGGGAGCTCAGCTGAAAACACAAGCCAGAAAATAGAAGAACTGAGAAGGTTATGAGCTTGGCCTACATGCAGGCCTGCTTTCAATATGCAACAGCACACGAGACAATCTTCAGCATGGTAATCCTCTATATCACCTAGGTCAAAATGATATCTTTATTCTACTAACACCTACATATTAACTGATAATATTTCAGACACCAGAAAGCAGAAGGTGTAGAAATTTCATTTACAAATATGCAGAATAAAAGATATGATTACCATATAATCACAAATTCACAAACTTCTGGTTCTATAGTTGTATAGCATATAACCCCACCCAAGGATCAACATTTAAAATTGACTTCTATAATATTAATAAAAATCATTCCATTAATAAATCGAATGTAATATAACACAGCAGTATGTCCTGCAGAATGACTGTCTTAAATTGTGTCAATAGAGGTATGCAGTGGAAAATACAGACATATATACATATGGATGACTGGAAATCTTCTTCCATACCTGTGTTGCATACTCGATTTCAACATCTTTCAGATTCACTTTGGCTAGAGCCAGCTGTTCCTTCAGATCCTTAACAGCCTTCTCTTGCTCCCTGAGCTGTTGTTTCAGTGTTTCAGCTTCCTCTCCAAGTCCTTCATCTGCATTTTGTTTGTTCTGACACTGTAAAAGGAAAGAAGGGGAGGAAGTAACAGAAGAAAATAAACTGATCAGTATTACCTACCACTGGGGTGGCAGAGGGGTGGGGAGGCACCACACCATAGAATCCTGCCATGCTCTTGACTCCTCACCGTATGTCTATTTCTAGAATACCTAATTTCTTAACCTTAGTTTTGTTGCTTAAAAATGAAGTTAGCCTGACTTAACTACCCAATTTCCCTATTTCTGTCTAGATATGTACAAGATGACCTCACTAATATGAAAGTGATCCACCAGTATTTATTCAAATCACTTTGGAATGGCTAATTACCCATCACTGTTCCTTTTATCATATAACCTAAGCCAAATCATATTACCAAAGCAAATACAACAACATAACCTAAGATATGACTGCCTTGATTTGTGAGGCTGTTGAATTTCACTAATTTCTCTAATACCAGAAATAAAAAATTTGTTAGTTAGTAACAGAAGAATATCCACCAAGGGACAGGTGGTAGGAAGAGATGGACATGAAACATTCTAGACTACAGAAGATGCCTATGGAAAATATCTGTTTAGAATAAAGGGATTTATAGCAATGAACCTGACAGAAACAGGAAGCATGCCAAGTAATCGTCAGTTCTGCTCCACTCTGAGGCACTAAAATTCTCTGCTTGTGGCCATGAAACCTAAATTCAGATAACATTTCTCATAAAACATGGGCTCAAGCTATGTCTGCTCAGATATACCAGCACACTAAACCTGCACCATTTTATCTCATATAAAGGCCATATGTATGGCAGGCAACTCTCTAATACCACAGTTTTACACCTACTTAACACAGTCACATACCTCGTCCAGCAAAACAACATTGTCACTGAGAAGCAGGAAAACACTCTTCTACTGTTACTGTGTCAGCACTCCTAACTTCCTCAAGCCATTAACGCTGAGGACTTTTGACTAAATGTATATAAAATGTATCTCTTCCCTATTCCTTGTTACAGGTGTTGGATGAAGATCATTAATGGCCTATGAACGCTAGAGAGTACTGAGGTGCTTTAAACCCACTGTGAAAATTTAGGATGGCATTTATAAGGATTTGTATGTCAGTAATACAATGAGTAAGAAGCTACTGGTCCTCAAAGATGTGTCACCTACAGAAAAGGGCTTTAGAAGCTGGTAAATAGACAAGGAAAAGGTTTTAATTGCACTTAAATTCAGAGGCAGAATGGGCAGGGGGGAAGGCAGGGATCAAGAAAAGTCCAGGAAGCTTTTCAGAAGCTAGGCATATAAATCATTTCTAAGGCTGGGGCAAAGCAGGTGCTGGGTGGGAAAGAAGGGTGGATTAGTGTGTTTACTTGGGATTAGTTTTCAGGATTTATATTTACAGCAGGATTTGGAAAGGCTTCTGATCCAGATCAAGTCCTTGCACCCTAGCCACTACATGGGATACCACAAACAAGGGCAGGAGCACAGCCCCAGGGTTGCCAGAGCTCAAGCTTTCAAACGTCGTGTTTTCCCATGAGGTAAAAAATATTATATCTTAAATGTAATTTGCGTTTACCCACTTAAGAGGAACCTTAATTGTTCTGCATACAAATACCTATTAGCGAATTACAAGATGTAGGCCAATATGTGGATTCTCCTGAAAATGAGGCACTCTTAAGCCCAGAAAGTAATAGTGCTAATGAGATATTCAAAATACAGCCTTCCCATGGGGCCCCCATCATCAGAGAGAAGAAAAATCCCTTTGCTATATTTACTCCTCATGATTACTAAAAGGAACCGGTAATAGCCAATACCTCAGCACAACATCTAACCCCAATCCAAATCTTTTTTCCTTCAAATGACAGTGATATTTCCTAGACAGATATCCTATTACTCAAGGCAGCATCTACTTGGGGAAATAAGTAACAAACAAACAAAGGAATCCACAGCTCCTCAGAGGGTCCAACCTTCCAAGAATATATATAAGTGCTTTCCAGGTCAAACATAATCACATAATATTGCAGGTAATCATCCTAAAATCATTTCTCTGAACTGCTTTCGCTGAACTGCTGTTCAACCCTAAAACTAGTAAGGCTCTGGTCTGCACCGTTTCCACTGGAGGCTGTACCAAGAGCTCATTCCTCTGATTAGAAACTTTTTCTAAACCATTTTCCTTAATGGATAATTTACACCCATTCATTCACCTGTCATACTGCCCTTTTACTTCAGCAGTTTTTCCACTTTCTTGATGTTTACCTTCCTCACATAATTACAGAAGAAAATTGTATTTCCTCTCAGCCTTTGTTGGCTAAACAGCCAAGCTATTCTGAGTGACCAGTAAAAGCAGTTACTAAGGGGACTGGGGAATGGAAGGTATTTTGCTGCTCAGAATTCATCCTTCCTGACTCTAAGCAAAGAGAACATGACAACAATCCACATGAGGCCTTGCCACTCTTGGTACAATAGTTGGAAGGACAACTGTTTACCTTATACAAAAAAGTAGGCTGTTTTTTAAACTACATTGCACTGATCCAGTGATCAACTAGTATAACAAGCTCTTGGGTTCCCCCCTCCCCCCCGAACTGATGAATTTGAATTTTGCAGCAAAAATGCTCATTAGTCCATAAAAGTAAGCCTACACAAAGTTATGTAAGAGACCTATACACGCTACATCTGAATAAGGTGCACAAAGCCTCAGCAGCAGGAGAGCAATGCCGAGTGACACAGCTACACAGCCTCCACGGCCTTCGCTGTCCTCTGCAGACAAACCACCTGGGGCGTTTTTTCCTGGCCTTGCATAACATAGCGGCAGCATACTACAAGTGCCTGACCTCGCACTTAGTAAGTTTTGTCTCATTTTTATATTGTGTCAGTCCTCAAGACCATGCAATTCTTCTTGTACGAAAATCAAGTTCTCCTTTGCATTGAAAACTATCCCCAAGATTGTATTGTAGGGTGGATTACAGTAGTAAGTGTCCATGATTTTGTGATGCCAGTCAAAATATTAAGAGTCATAAGACTAATCTTTACCCCATTAGTAGCACTTCTCATCTGACACTTCACCTTTAAACATCACTCACATTTACTCTTTTAATGTTTCTTATGATCTTTTGATCTTTTCTTTAATCATTCTAACATACTTTATCTTTTTTGGTTTTATGAACATCATCCAATGTCCTGAGAGCAGATCTTTTTTTAAAAACAGAGCTTGATCACTTGATCTGTTTGGACTTCCATCACATCTACCTTGCCTAATCTAACTTAAACAACAACAACAACCCACTGTGGGGACATCAGAGCTTATCCCCAGAAGAATAATAACTAAGAACAATTTTAAAAAATTACCAACTCCCATGGAAGTTTCTACCTAGTAGCTAACAGTTTCTTAATGACCCAATATAGGACATTTTTCCCTTATTTTTACCTGATTTTACAGAAATATATCTTGTTAACAATAAAGCTTTGGTCTTGATGACATGTGGTGGCACAGGAAGCTACATGTCTAGAAAATATATACATGTAAATGTTTACTAAGTTACTGCCTTTCAATTTTAATGAACTCCTTACCTCCTTGTTCTTGTATTCCAGCCAACACTTCCCTTTCCTCTGCTGTACTCACATCACAGATTACATATCGAAACAAAGCTCAGACAGACATATGAATTCTGCAGGAAAGCACTTTACTACAAATAACTGAAGATACACAAAGTGAAACTGGCCCATACCCTCGAGGAGATTAAGCTGTGCACTCCAAGGGCCTCTGCAGCACAAAGAAGCTGGACAGACTGGCTTACTTGAGCATAGACATCCTTGCTGGAACTATAAATATCCTTCTAACAAGACAGGTAGGACATACTAGCTCACTGGGACCTAAAATGTAGGGTGGCACCAGACTCTCAGTACAGGCTAACATCTTTCACACAGCCCTGTTCTCCCAACCTTGGGACAGATCTGGTCTTCTGACAAGGCCTGTGCAGACAACGGCGATCCTTTCTCCGTCAACTCCTCAATGCGTTTGTTCAGAGATGCCATTTTGGCTTTGGCCTGAAGCTTCAGCTTCATCAGTTTAGCATCTGCAGCCTCCCGCTCTTCCTGTGAAAGGAGACAAAGAGATGTACTTAAGATTCCAGTGCTATCCATCTCCCCGAAGGCACCATTAGGAAGAGTTAAAAACTCTGTGAAACAGTCCACTTCTTTGCGTCAGAACCTGTCCCCTTACTAAGGATGCTAAGTAAGAAATGTCCGGGAAACAAACCTGCTCTGAACCACTATACACAGCAAAATAGCTAGCTGCTTCTGCTCCAGTTGTTTCTCTTCTGAAGAGAAACTGAGTGTATTTCAGGGGATAGTTCACGCAAGAGGCCTTTCCTAGTAGTCAGTACAAACTAAGCCTGACTTTCTCTGCTATAGGCAGACCCCCAGCACTATCTCAGAAGGCATTGCATCCTCAGTTAACTACACATTCTCTCATGTCATGCCTCAGGGTATGCAATACATATTTGATTACACGCCATAAAACCACTGGACTGCTGGGTAGCTGCAGCACAGCCCCGCTTATCTCAGACACTCTGAACCAGGGAAAGAGCGAGCCTACAGAAGATGCTAGTACAACTCAGAGCCCCTGGACTCTGCATGAGCCAGAGGAGCTCCAAGACAAAAATGCTACATAACATGGATATAACACAGTAGAGTACTCTAGCGCATCTAGTACTAATCTAGAGGGAACTACCCATAAGCAGAGCAGACAGAAGCCATCCTACATCTCTTGGCTTAGGGTCCAATAATCATTCTCTGGAACTGATGCATTTAGTAGTGTAGCTCTCTGTAAGGCTGAAAAGAAACCAGAGCACAGAAAGCTGCACAATCATTTTACTCTTTCACCAGGGGCCCAGGAGCAAAAAATACCTTCAGTACAGTTTCTTTTTGCTGTAGCAGGGAATCCTTTTCTCGTACCAAATCCTTCAGCTGGACAACTAGTTTTTCTGTTTGAGCTAGGCGCTCTAGCACGTCCTCAGGCGTCTCCTCCATGCTTTCTGTTCCTGGTTCTAAAGCTTGTACCTGAAATAGTGAAATGAGTGCTCTGGAGGAAAAAGTAAACAGACTGTGGCATAGAGTTCAAATGGTATCTTCAGCTCCACCCCTAATTGCTGTGCTCTTGTTCCTTGCAAGCATTTCATCTAGCCTATAGAACTATTCCCATTTAGGTGAAATCAGGAGGAAAGTTCAGGATACCCTTGAAAAAAAATACAGAAAAAAGTACCTTTGCTGTAACACAACATCAGCAAATCTAAAATGAATGGCATAAAGGAGATGCTACTGCTCATAGGCTATGCACTGCCCTAAGCACCAAAGGGCAACATGCAGATCGAGCTTCCTCATGTTCCCCAATACCCTTTCTAATAAACGGAATCATTAGTTCTTTCCTCACTACAACTCTGATTTCCTTTCTCGGATCACCTTGAGATGCGGAAACTCAGCAGATTATGGTCTGCCCCGCAGAAGCACTGACTTAAGAAAGAGGTCAGGAATACAGGAAAAGCAAGTGGAATGATAGTTCAGTCTGGCGCTCAGCCATGAGGAATCAGAAGAGAGTTCTCACTGCAGTCAAATGACCGACACACCCCAACCTAGCTCTCAATAAGATCTGAAAGTCTTTCCATGATGTACTTACTGTGACAGAGGATTCAATAGCTGTATCTGCACCATCACCTGACAGCTCTTGTAAAACAGTATTTGCTAAACCTGACAAACGGCTCAGCATCTTGAACCTGAAACAAAACAAAGAATCACAATATAGTTAGAGTCAAAGCTGCTAGGAAAAATAAGTCACACTTCGTGCTGACTTCTAATGTTACGGAGGAGACCAGCCTTAGAGGGAACACATCTCCTCTGCTGACAAAGAAAAATCTCAGGAATAAATAAATGATCTTAAAACAGACAGACTCTTTGAACACATAAGCAAAGGATGTATTTGTAAGAAACAAGAAGATACCTTTACCACTGTATATGTATGATTGAAAACCAGATGTTTATACTAGATTTCAGGCCACTCTCATAGTTCATTTGCAATCTCCTTAATGAGATTGCAGAACTGCAATCTGTTCAGTATACGCAAAAGAATATACACTCAAACATGGTCTGTAAATACCTACAAAAGAAGCTTTCTAGAAATAAGGGTGGTGGACTCAGTGCTGCTGTACACTAAATAGAAGTATATTATATGAGATTAGGAGAGCCCTGCATGCTACATATGTGACAAGACAGGACCTCAACATCGGGGTGTAGCGTGGAGACGGCAAACATTCCCTGGCTGCTTAGCCGACCTTTTGCTCCTTAGCAGACCTCCTTTTTTCTTGAAACTCAGAAGCCAAACTGATCCAGCATGGGGAGCTGAAGAATGAGAAAAAAGCAGCAGTACTGGCCAGCAGTACTTCCCATTTTGGGAAGAGTAGCAGACTAAATCCTTCATTAACCATCTGGACAATGGGATGCAATGCACCCTCGGCAAGTTCACCAAATTATGAGGAGCTGTTGATTTGCCAGAGGATAGAGCTGTCAATCAGAGGGATCTCAACAGGCTAGAGAAATGGACTGACAGAAACCCTGAAGTTCAGCAGAGAGTCCTGCACCTGCAATGGAATAAACACATGCAGGACCAACTGGCTGGGAAACAGCTTTGCAGAAAACCTAGGGATCCTCACGGGCAAGCTGAGCACAAGTCAGCAGCATGCTCTCACAGCAGAGACAGCCAACTACAGACTATATTGCATTAGTAAGATTGTAGCTGGCAGGTTGAAGGAATAGATTATTCCCTTCCGTTTAGCACTTGTAAACCACATTTGAAGTACAGTGTCTGCTTTCGGGTTCCCTGGTGCACAAGAAAGACAGGGACAAACTAGAGCAAGTCCAGCAGAAAGCCCCCAAGATGAACAGAGGCTGGATATACAGAGATATGCCCAATATATGTCTGGATATATGGAGAGGCTGAGAATGCCGGGTTTGTTCAGTCTTGAGAAGAGAAAGATAAGGAGGGGAATATAGGTGGTGTCTTCACTATAACCACCCATTAGGCAGTTAAAAAACAGAGCCAGATTCTTCTTGGAGGCGCACAGCAGAAGGATAAGAGGCAACTGATACAAGCTGCAGCATAAGAAACTTCAATTAGAGAAAAAGATTATGCAAAAGAAAGGTGATAAAAATACTGGGAGAGATTGCCCAGAGCAGTTGTGATATTCTTCATCCTTGGAGATATTCAAAACTGAAGTGCATGAAGCCCATAGTAACTCAAGCAAACTTTGAAGTTAGCCCTGCTATGAGCAGAGGGTTGGATCAAACAAACTCCCCAAGTCCCTTATATGTCAAGTGTCGCACTTCACCAGACCCTCATACCATACTAGAATAATTTGGGTCATATCTCTTAAAAAAGTAGCTCTAGATCTGTTTGCCCCACCTGTAAGTCCACATCTGTAAAGGGCATAATAATTAGTACAAATATAAAAGTAACTGTACAGAAGGTACAAACTGAAACTAGACAAACTCATACTAGATACAAGCTCAGTTTAAATTAGAATAATTAACTAATGGCTTAAATTATCTAGGAATACCTCCATCAAATGAAATCTTTTGACACAGACAAGGTGCCTCTGTTTAGCTGAAAATAGGCTTCTAAAGCTGGCTGCAACAATCAGCTCATTCCTGACCTCCTTTATCTTAGTAAGCAAATCTTTCCTCTGACACCTCCAGTTCAAGTGTGTAAATATTAGCAACGGGCAGAACAGTAGTGCATTATTTTAATTGTGTAATAGCCACACCTTCCAGCCACCCGATTTCACAGAAGTAGAAAACGTCACAATGCACATCACAATATCAGTAGCAGAAAAGGTCATTAATTCATATGAATACCAACCTCTTCTACGCACTGAGCGGCTCATAGGTCTGCTTGCTCAGTAGTAAAGAGGTTTCCAAGGCAGTGCTATTGGCCATACGCAGGACCCTCACACCATTCTCGTTCATCTCTTGAGTACTGACACGTTGCATGAACTAACACCCTGGGGGAAAGAAAAAAAAAGAAAAAAAAAAAAAAGAGAAAGGTGGGGGTGGAGAAGGAAACAATTTATCCAACAGGAAAGGAGGAATAAAACCATTCTCCATTCTACACAGCACTCTCTGGGATTGTTACAATCAGTTATTTGCAATAAATACAAGAAGTGAAGTCTTTCCTCTTCAGGAAGCTTGATTTCTCCTGTTCTTGCAGGGACATGCCCCGATTTCTCCCGATATACGCAGAAACTCTTGGTCTCTGCAGCTTACAGAATAAAATGCTCAAGAAGCTTTTAGTGAAGTGGGGAAACGTGAGGCAAGAAGCCAGGCCTCAGACAGTCTCTCTTACAAAGTACTCCAGAGGGTGAAGCTACTGGAGAAGCACGTTGTCACAAAGCTGGGATCGTGCATGTTCTACATCCATATAACGGACAGTGAAAAAGTACTAGTACTTCTCTTACTTCTCAGCTGGCCCTGGGTCAGCCTGCGGCTCAGAACTCTAGAGTAATACAGGCTTTACAATTATTAGAGAAATTTCTTTTTCCATCATTAAATATGCACGAAGCTGGTAACACTGAAAGATTGGTTTCAAGACCTGGAATCACCGTTTCATTATAAGAGTAATAAAGTGTTTATAGTTTTGTAAACCACCCTCCCACAATGCTCTAGCAAAGTCCAGGCCCTGCTGCCTTGGCAGTGGTAAAAGCACATTTTAGAAACCAGCCAGTCAAAAAGCAAAAATGCCTCTTTCTGCCTATCACCAATATTTGAACAGGATGCATCTGATCATCTTACTATGCATTAGCCCATTGCTTCTCAAAGGTACAAACACATAAGACGTGGTTCAGAGATGACACGAGACAACATGATGACATGACATAACAAGATAACATATTTGCAATATGGGAAAAAGCAGAATCTAGCCATCTGCAGACATGCAGTGTAACCAAAAAATATCATGGAGCTCAGCACATATCTGCATATCTACAGGCACTGCAATTTCAGGCAGGTACACATGGACTATGTGGAGAAACCTAAGATTCCCTGGCCTTTGTCCAGGCTGGCTTCATTAACCTGATACTGAACTCAAACTAACATGCACTGCTGGGCTTAGAGGAGCTTAGGCCTGCCTGCATTTACTTGCACAGACATGGACTTTAATAAAAGACTTGAGTTCAGGTTATAGTCTGTTAAAGTGAGTCAAAAAATCATGTTCTCATGCGAGTCTGTAATTTTCACAGTAGTTATATTTTGATCTCTTTAAATACTACATAAAAGAATAAGCTTAGAGATCACAATTAAGATCATAGCACAGTACAGACGGATAGGAAGAGATACTCTTCGCTGCAAGACCTCACAGTCTGAAGGACGTATGACAGACAATTGAAGGAGAAAAGCACTACTCTGAAATTCCATTTTACAAAAAGAACTGAAAGAGAAAAAAATCCAGTGATTTGTCCAAAGTCACACAGAAAACATACCAAGTTGTTATTTCACATAGACGATAGTCTCATTTGGGACTGCAGATGGTTTATCTATTTGTCAACAAAAAGCTCTTTGGGTTGACAGGAGACAGCAGGAACACCCCCCCCTCCCCGGGAAATTGATTGGGAACTTGTGCAAAAAATGCAGAGACGGCACACCACTTTAGGCCTCTTATCAGATGAGATACACTGAAACCCCTCCCACCCACCCCGGCCCCGAGCCAAACACAGCTTGGCCTCCAGCAAGGTCACTCATCTAAGCCTGAATCCAGATGAAACAAGCAATTTGTTTGGCAGAAGCACCTAGACAGTCTGAAGATGCCCTCCTCCAAAAAAAAAAGAGAGCAAGTCACTATTGTCAATGATTTGGGGACACAGCATATTTTTATCCCTCTATTTTCTTCTCCATTAGCAATATAACCACAGAAATTACCTTTTCCAACAAAAAGATGCCATTTACAGATCTCACTGCAACTTTGTGACCGTTATACTGAATCCTAGAAACAAACATAACATAGCTTCAAACACTGTTACAAAGCTAACAGTCAGGACGCAAGGAGGTAGCTGTCTTCTTCATTAGCCTCAGGGACTTGTGACAGGATTACCCGGAAGCTTTGTATTCACTTCTGAGCTTAGATCAGGAAAGCCTTCTACAGTGCTGGCCAATTTCCTTGTAAACAGAAGTAGGCAAACACAAAAGGACAGGGGTTATTCTGCACTGCCTCACCCAAATAAATACACAGTACAGCTGGCAGAAACAAGCCTATTGCTCTTCCAGGATCACTACGGCTTTGCTATGGATTTCCATTTTTGCAGTTAATAGCAGAACACACAAGCACTCTGTCCACATTTTAAGTCAGTATAGTTTGCATTCTAATTGTTCTTGAAAATAAAGTTTTGCTAGACATTCCCATGACTAGCAGGCTTTTGCTCATGAGACCTTACCTTGAGTACTCGGACTGTGGTCCAAGTAGTGCTCCTAGCAGAGTCTCCTCCAAACGGAAATATGTTTCCCTTTATCGACCCCAAAAGTCTCAGTCTGTTGCTAGTTACAGGACAGCCTGCATACAACAAACAACAAGCGGAGCATAAATTGAAGTGCTTTTATCTCCAGATAGATAGCAGCTCTATCACAGCATTTCCTTCCCACCACCTCAACGTTTAACTCTGTATTTCCCTTCTTTTGGGGGCAAACAGGTGCTGAAGGCATCGTCGCTGCAGAAAATGCCCAGGGCCAAACCTCTCGCCCTAAGCGGAGGGGCTTCGAAAGGCACCGGCACCGCAGGCGGCCGACAGACCCTCCCCACGGCCCCAGAGAGCTGGGAGCAGCCGTCCGCGCGGCCGCCGGGGGGAAGCCGGCGCCCCCCGCCCGCGCCGACGGGCCGCAGCTCGCCGGGACGGGCCCCGCCGCCGCTCGCAGCCCGGCGCCGGGCTCGCACTGCCGGCACAAGGGGCGCAGCGGCCCCGGCCGCACCGCGGAGGCCGCGAGGGGGGACACACACGCAGCCGGGGCCCGTGACCAGGGGCGACGGCAACGACGCACCGACCTGCCGGCACCGCGCGCCCGCCGCGCGCCAGCCAGGCCCCCGCCGCGGCGCAACCGGCCCCGCCCGCAGCCACCTCAGCACCGGAACGCGCCGCCGCCGCGACTTCCGCCGTTAGCGCGGCGCCCGCCTCCCCGAGGGAGACGGCTAATCAGCTGCAGCGCCGAGGAGATCGACGCGGCAATGGGCCAATGGCGACGCGGCAGCGGTCTCGGCGCCGCGGCTACGCTCACGCACGGCACGAAGCCGCCAATCCGGAGCGGCGAGGAGCGGGGGCGGGTCGCGCGCGTGCTTCGAGCCGTGATACGCGGCTGCCGCTGACAGGGTTGGGGGCGCCCCGCCCCGAGACCGGCCGCTGGCGGGAGGGCGGCGCGGAGCGGGTCCGTGCGGTTGCTGCCAGCCTCCTCCTCACCCGCCTGCCCCGTCCTCTGCAGGGAAAACGGGCAGCGTTTGTGAGGCGGGGGGTCCTGGGACGTGTGCAGTGGCTCTCTGCGATTACCAAGGAGGTGGGTCTGGCAAGCGGGGGGTGGGAAAGGCAGCCGGCCTGCCGAGAGAGGCGCTGGGAGCCGGCCTCGGGGGTGGGAGAGACGGTGACACCATCGGTGGTGGCGGAAGGGTTTCAGCTTGGTGTCTAAACCGAGGTTGTTCTTCCTCTTGGGAGGCGGGATGAGACATAGCTTGGCAACACAGAAGTGTCGTCTCTCATCTGTGAAGTCTTAATCCTTCCTCTGCTGTGTCTGCGCTGGTTTTAGGGAGAGGCATGAGATGAACTTTGAGTCGTATCAGCCTGGCTGTTCTGTGCTCCCCTCGTGTGTGTGTGTGCGTGTGCACGCGCGTAACCAGCTCAGGGGTTATTCTTGCCCCTTCTCTTGCTTATGCATCTTTGGACGATGACTATTTTTCTGATCAATTTTGCAGATGGAGATGACGAGATTTCCTTTGATCCTGATGACACAATCACGCATATCGAAATGGTAGATGAAGGCTGGTGGCGGGGACAGTGCCGGGGCAAAGTAGGCCTCTTTCCAGCAAACTATGTGAAGCTTCTGCAATGAGACCAGCATTGCCCAAGCGGCCTCCTTTGAAACTTCTGCTTCTCTCTGCTTCATCCTTTTACATGTTATTAGCTTAATTTGGCTCATCCTGGCGTGTCTACATGGCAGAAGTACCAATGAGAAAACTGCAGTGTTTGAGGGAATGTTTTGGCCTGTGCCCGAGGTGGGTTCTGGTTCCCATCCAGTCCCAGATGGGGAAGATGGGATGGTTTGAAGAGCGAGTGGGTGAGATATGAGACATCTTTTCTCTCTAGACTATTCCAGTTTTTATATTTCCCCACGCCAACCAGCAGGCTCGCAGAGGAAGCGTGTTCATTCCTGTTCACAACAGGGTGATTCACGGACTAGAAACACCAGCTCTAATCTAGCTGAAGCAAAAGGGACATGAGTGTGGGACCTTTTCCTTCTAAGCTGTCACTTGTCACCTGCCTCTGAGAACCTCTCTTTGCTCTTGGGGCTCAGTCCAGAAGTTACAGCTGTAGAATAAGAGATGCTGTCCCAGGCCGTGGCCCTGGACCTCCTCTCACCCAGGGGCCAAGGGAAAAGAGCAGTGTGAAGGCTGAACTCATCTTTGATTCTAAGAGGGATTTCCGCATGCAGGGTAAACCATGTTTGCAGTGTGGGGTAGAGAAGCTTGAGCCTTGTCCCTCTGGGCGGATTTCAGGGCTGCGACCTGGGGACATTTCACCCTCACAGTGAACTTTGCTAAGTTTTCCTGCGTACAGACACAAGCTTGACTGTACTGAGCTGTCCCGTGAAACAGGAGAGGTGTGTGCTGGCTCACTGAAAATAAAGGACAATCTTGCTAAGGTAGCAGGTGACTTGTTTGGTTTTCCTCTGTGGGCCGAGAAAGAACATTGTTGGGGGGATGTGTCATTTCTGGGGTGAACTTCAAAAAAAGGGAGGGTGCAAAGTTATTTTCTGAGAAGAACACTCCTGGAAAATCTGTCTTGGCGCAAGCTAAAAATGTCAAAAGGCTTTACTTAACAGGGAGCATGTTAAAAGCCACCCTGGTCCCTGCCCAGGGATCCCATCATAGAGGAATATTCCGCTAGTGAAATCCTTTCAATCCAGCAAATGAACCTGAGCAACTTCCACTGGATACAGGCAACAGAATATTTTCAAGAGAGCTCGGTTGTTGCTGTTAACTGCTCTGACAAATCGTACGGACAAGCATGCATGGGCAGGTGGGGCAGGAGGAGCAGTCCTACGGCTTGTCTCTAGCCAGAGAACCCAGTGTGCCCTGCAGGCAGTGCTGACGGCTGTCTCCTCCGCTCGCCGTGTGACGCGTGAGAGTTAGGCTCCTGCTCTTGCAGAGGAGCCTCTCTCTCCCCTTCGGGTGCTTTGACTCCCTGTGCTGAAGCCAGACCTCCCCTCCTCACGTGCCCCTAACGTAGCAGTTGTAGGCTCGCTTCCCTGCGCAGTGAGGAAGTTCCCTGTTTTTAGCCGTTCTCCGCAGCAGATGGGGGGAAAAGGCTGAGCAGGTGGGGAGCAGGGCAAGAGGAAATATATGTGTGTAATTTTTTACTTTTAATGTTTAAAGCAGTATTCAGGAGAAATTGAAGCCCTCCCCTAAACCAGTAGATTCCAGGCCACATGATCGACCATCCACTGTAGGAGTTAGTTGTTTTAATTCGGGGCATGCAAATACCATCACAACGGGAATAAATCAGTTGCACGCTGAGTTAGCAATGACGAGGGGCTGCGCAGCACGCGAGCAGCTGCAGGAGCACTTCCCAGCGCAGCGCCGGTCGCCAGCGGCAGGGCTGCCCGGGGCCCTGCGACGGTACCTTTTGCTTTTGCTGGTCAGTGCTGCGCATGGGGTTGTTCCGGACCGTCCCACACCTGCACAAGGCAAAGCTCACGTGAGCTCCTGGAGGGCAGCACGGCATCGGTTCTCGGTGTTGGAGACGGAGAAAAGTCACTCCACGTTCTATGGCTGTGAGATCATGGTAAAGCTGCATTCTGATTCGAGTAAGAAACTGGCATTTTTAATATGAAATTTTTGGAGGTTTTTTCTTGCGATAACTTTCCCAGTATCTTCTCATGCAGTTCACCCTTTATTTCCTGGCTTTTCTTGCCTGGGGGCTCTCCAGAATGGGCCTTATAACAGAGTTCCCCCCCCCCCCATGTGTCCTAGTGAGACTCTGAAGAAAGGGCATTTCCATAAATTTTTACAATCAGAAAAAAGGCATGTGAAAAGTAGAGGTGGGTGAAGGGTCTGCAGCCTGGTTGGGTAGATGCAACAGGCCAGCCCAACACAGGGACTGCTTGACCAGCCATGGTATTGCCACAACACCCGTGCGACCATCGGAGCTGAGACCCTGCTGCAAAGCCCTTGCATGTGGCTGCTGCAGCAACTGCGGTTCCAGTTTACGTAGCTATACAGCAAAGCAAGCGCTGCTGACGAGAAGCTAAGCAGTGCCAGCTCACAGCTCCGTGCTCGTAACTCGCTGTTTGACCGAAGTGCTGAGAGTAACGGGTGCTCTGCTTACACGGCCAGCTGCCACGCCGACGTACAAAATACTACAGAGCTTTTGTGACGGCCTGGAGAAACCCAGCAGAATCAGAGCCAAAGCCGATGTGGAAGTAGCCTGGACTGACGGCACCTGTGCTAAAGCCAGATTTTGCACTCTGAGCCATTGCCTCTTACCCCACGCAGGGCCTAGCTTAGCGCTACGAGCAACAAGGTGGAGCTCAGGGTCTTGCTTGGGGTCAGAACATGTCTGGTGCCACGTGAAATTGCCTTTTGCAGCACGCCTGATAGCGGGCTGTAGCGCTCTGGGTGCAAACAGCTCTTCCAGACACACCACAACCAGCAGTGTGTAAGTTACAGAAAAGGTGAGCTTTAAAGAGCGGGAGTGTTCAAAATTTGTCTAAATACCCGTTCCGGAAAGGGAGGCAGAGGCCAAGGCAGGTGGTGCTGCTGCTAGCTGCCGTCTTTCTCTGGCAAGGCGCTGCCTCCATCTCTCCGGGCCATTGCAGCTCCAGGGTTGAGCTGCTCGGCCCTGGCAGCGGCGTCGCAGCAGCACGTCCTGTGCTGAGCTCGGCGTGTGATACATATAAAATAAAGATGTGAGCCCAGGATTATGAGCTTGTTCTCAGTTTGATTTTGCCATTCTGCCCTCGGTGATGTGCCAAAGGCTGGATGAGCGATGACGGTGTGCTGCAAGCATCCCCTCCCCAAACAGGGGGCCCCGAAACCCCTTCTTCCTCCAAAGATCTCCCACAGCTGCGTGATGCTGAGCTGTTTCCGCACCAGTGCAGCCACCACCTTGTCCCAGCCCTCCTGCTGCTCATGCGTCGCTGCCCAGGGAGCCCCACGCTCCCTGCAGCACCTTCCTCAGGGCACCCTGCACCTCCTGGTTGCGGAGGCTGTAGATGAGGGGGTTCAGCATGGGGATGACGACGCAGTAGAGCGCAGAGACCAGCGTGTCCACCTCCGGCGAGTAGCCGGAGCTGGGGCGGTCGTAGTTCAGGTTGGCCATCCCGTAATACAGGGCCACCACAAGCAGGTGCGCGGTGCACGTGGAGAAGGCCTTGCGCCGGCTGACGGCCGTCGGCATTGCGAGGACGGTGGCCAGGATGCGGAGGTAGGAGACGACGACAAAGAGGAAGGGGCTTATGCCCACAAAGACGCTGGCAGCGTGGAGAGCTGCCTCGCTGGGGTGGGTGTTGCTGCAGGCGATCTTCAGCAGGGGAGGGACGTCGCAGAAGATGTGCTGGAGCTGGGCAGCCCCGCAGAAGGACAGCCTGGAGGTGAGGAAGGTGTGCACGGCGGAGTTCAGCATGCCCCAGAGACAGCAGCCCGTGGTCGCCACCGTGCAGACGCCCCAGCTCATGACCTGGGCGTAGTGCAGCGGCCGGCAGATAGCGGCATAGCGGTCGTAGGCCATGACAGCCAGGAGCGCGCACTCGGTCCCCGCGCACCATATCAGGAAGAATATCTGCGCCAGGCACCCGTGGTAGGAGATGGTGGCCTGCCGGCGCAGGGCGTTCGCCAGGATCTTGGGCACTGTCACTGATGAATAGCAAATGTCCAAGCAGGACAGGTGGCTGAGGAAGAAGTACATGGGGCTGTGGAGACGGGGATCCAGGGAGATGAGAGCAAGTATTGCAGAGTTCCCCAGCAGCGTGGCCAGGTAGATGGCCAGGAAGATGAGGAAGAGGAAGGGCTGTGCCCGGGGAAAGCCTAGAAGCAGGAACTCTGCCACCCGCGTCTGGTTCTCCTCTGCCATGAGGCCTCTTGGGTTCGTCCGCGGTGAGAAACGAGCGCTGCAAAGAGGTGGTGAACGTGAGACAGCAGCCTGGGGAACGACTGCCACGGTTTCACCGACAGGATGCCTTGGGTCCCATCTCCGTAGCGGCTGAAAGCCTCCCCGACGGGGCCTCGCGGACACCGCGCTTTCAGCGCCGAGCGAGCTGCCACTCAGCGCTGGAGACCTGGCTGCAAGAGAATTGTGCAGCAGAGACGTGGACCGGCACGCGCCTAGACTTGTGCAAACCTCCTGGCCTTGAGGAAGGTGTTTCCTCCAGCCAGCCCCCCTTCCCGTCCTGACGAGTACCCAGCACGTCCCTCTTGGCCTCCCGTTAGACGTGCTTGCGGTGCCCACGCGCTTCGTTGCCCTCCGGCCACGGTGGCATCGTCCCCCCGGTGCCGCAGCCCCCAGCCTGCTCGTCCCTGGCCGCCTGGCTGGGAACGTGGCATCACCCTGCACCGGCCACAGCAGGTTATTTTCTTTCTAACCTCCCTGTCTCCCTCTCTGCTGTTTTTGGGTGCTTTGCTCCGTGATAACCAGCCCCTAGGAAAACGCGCGTTTCAGCTGAGGGCGACTCGGCGCAGCGTCGTCGCAGAGCTGCGGACGAGCGAAGCCGGCAGAGATGTCTGCTGGCCTGGTCCTCCCCGCCTGCTCGCCGTCACCCTGTTTGCTGCACCGAGGGTTTTGCTGGCCGGCATGCGGCGCCGTGCTGGCTGCTTCCCCAGGACGCGAGGGACCCGAGGCAGCGGTTATGCCCTGCAGAGCTCAGCCGGGGCCGGCAGAGGCAGGGCTTGCCGGCTTTCTGCAGCCAGGCTGCTCCGGCCCGCGGTGCCAGCTCCAGTGGCCCCGCAGACATCTGCCGCAGCTCTGCCGGCCAGGCGATTCGTCCGTCTGCGCGCGAACCCAGCGTGGTGCAGCAGCCCTCTGCCAGGCTGCTGAAGAGACGAGGCTGCGGGAGAGGTCAAAACTGCCGCGATCGCCTTGCCCTGGGGTGCGGACCTGCGCCAGCCGCTGCCCAGCACCGGAGCGCCCCGCGCTCAGCCCGTCCAGGACCAGGCTCTCAGCCTGGCAAGGAGAAGGATCCGGAGACTCTTGAGCACGCAGGCGCAGAGACCTCGGCGACAGCGGCTTTGGAGGCGCCAGCGCACGTCGTGGCTGCACGGCGGCACCGGGCGCCTCGGGGAGCCACAGCGATCGTGGAGCCGCGCGTGAAGAAATCCTGCTCTCCTCAGCCTTGCGGAGCTTTTCCTTCGGCTCCGCTCGGCTGCCTCAGCAGATGTCGGTGCTTTGGAATATCCGACGCTCACGCCGGAGAAGGAGGAAAAAGGAGCATCGCTGAGCAGGGTGTTTGCAAGGCGCCGCGCCATGCTGGGGCCCGTGCTGGGCTCCGACCTGGTTTTCTCACGGCGCCGAGGCGTAGCTCGGCCGCGGGGAAGGCTGCACAGCACCAAGCTCACGGACGCAGCTCCCTGCTCGTCCGACCTGGAGACTACGCTTGGCACCGGGAGGGCATTGCGTCTGCTCGCCCACCTCGGCGCAGGGCGGCTGCCAGCAGCTTCTCTGCGCGGGTGACTGTCCCGGCTTCTCTTGCAAACCCCCTTGATCAGGAGTCCACAGCGTCCCCGGAAAAGCTATCAATTCATTTCGCTCTCCTTACGTTGGAGGTGTCTGCTGATGCCTGTGCGGGGATCCATTGCCTTATTTAAGGCTAAAGTGAACAGGGCAAAAAAGTATTCCTTTCCTCTCTCTAGACGTGTTTTTAACAGCTGAGGCCAATTGCCACGTCTCAGCAGTTTCTCCACTAGATCAAACAACATGATTAGATTTCACATTAGTGCCCTTGCTTTGCACCCATTAATCTGTTTTTAATTTCTCTGTCCAAAGCACGTTTCCAAGTCTCAGTCTTGATTTTAAAGTGTTGTGCAATGGAGAATTCACTGCTTCTGTTGGGAGTTTTTTCTTATGACTCTTTCCCAAAGTAAAAGCACTGTTTAAAACTGGGCACCTTATTTCCTGTTGGAATTGCCTGAATGTCAGCTCTGTCTCATTCACCCTCGCTAAGTCGTCCTCTTCCAGGTTAAGGAGTCTCTAGTCTAACAGCACTTTCTCCCTGGAGAAGTGCTCGCACGCTGTGATCAGCCTCCGTCTTTGTTTCAACGTGCTAAATAGATTAAGAGCTTTAATCCTTTCGCTGCGAAGCATATCACTATTAGTTCTGATTCGTTTCTCTTTTCCTCTCCACATTTTCAACTTTTTTTTTTTTAATACTGAGAGGAGAGCTTTCAGTCAAAAGATTCATTCATCTTTGTCTAGCACAAGGACACCCAAACTCGTTACTCCGTCTTGGATGTGGCTGCTACCAGGTTTAGAGAAGACTGCTGGCCAAGCTCTCCAGTAGCCTCCCAGATCGATATATCCTTTAACAAGGGGGTTTTGTTTATTTTTCCTACATCTGACAGTCGCCTAAGGATTGTATCATCCAATTTTCTGGAAATTTGAGCCTGCCTCTCCTCCTCCAGCCAGCCCCAAACCAAAGCAGTGTGCCTTTCGGTGCAAGAACAGCCCGGCTTGTACGGAGCCACGTTGCTCCGGCCCGAGAGGGGCCGGGCAGGCGGCCGGAGCGGAATGAGACCTAGGAGAGCGCTCGGCAGCGTCGCCCTGGAATCGCCGCCTGTCTCCGGCTCTCCCGAACTGCAGAGCTACATGATGCGCTTGTTGGTCTGAACAGACGCAAAATCCTGCATGTGTGAGCTTTCGCAGCACCAAGGCAGGCGGCGGTTTTGTTGAGGTACGAGCGCCTCCAGGGCAGAGGTGCCAGAGGGAAAGCTCTGCCCAGGACCTCGCTGGGTTGCTCCTGAGCTGGTAGCCAGAGGCAGGAGCCTGCCAACGAACTGCGGTAGAGCCAGCACTGGCGCAGGCAGGGACCTGCCTTTTATGCAGGAGGGACTGGGGAACCTCGAGAACCAGAGGGATAAAAGTAAGAAGAAATCGAATAGCAGGAGGTTAGGTGTGTAAGGGCTGGTCACATGTTTGTGCTCTGAACTGGGGCTTAGTGCTTGGGAATAATAGCAGGCAAGAAAGAAGCAAGCGAAATAGCCCATCACATGCCACCGACAAACGCTTGGTTTGGTGCAGGTGTGCAGCGATGACAAGTAAGTCACGGTATTTGCAGCAGCAGGGAATTGATGATTCCGCTGCAGGAGGGCTGGAGAGGTCTGGAGAGCTGCAGATGACGCTCTCACCACGCTGATGAACTTGGGCTGGATCAGGCGCAGAGGCGCAGGGCTACAGTGCAGCCACAGCAGGCATCCAGAGGAACGACCCTATTTTTTTGCCATAGTCTGGGGCAATGTAGCAGTCAGCGACACAGCCACGTGATGAGAAATGCCAGATTGCCTCAGACATCCTGCACACAACGAGACACGGTGATGTGGCAGCAAAACCTCTCTTCCTCCTTCCCACTGCACACGGGTGATCCTTGAAATAGTCTCCACCTGCCCCTTCCTCTTTCTGCTCTCTCTCACATGCACTGAAGGTGATTTCTCATGTGACGAATGGCTCGTCAAGTGTTCCCTTGTGCAGCTGCACCTTTGCCCACCGCTGACCAGCCCAGAAGGGCTGGATGGGCGAGCAGAGGTGCTCGCTACTGGTGCTGTTGGTGCTGGGGAGGCAGATGGCTCCTGTCGCTGCTGTTGGGAGGAGGAAGGTGCTCCTGACCGGTGTGATGGGGATGCACTGCTCTGAGACCCAGCTCCCCTCCAGTGCTGACCCTGAAGCAGGCTCCTGAGTCAAGCCGAGTTGCCCTTTCTCCTACAGGAGGCCACATCTGCTCTGCACCCATCCAGGGAAGCCAGCTGCTTCTGCAGGAAGACGGGGCTCTCCTCTCCAGAATGCCACATCGCAATGACCAGAGCAGATAGCCTGGAGCATGCAGCCGTGGGAGGTAAGACCCTGAGCCTCGGGTCTGGTCCAGACCCGGTTTGAGGTGATGGCTGGCCTGCGGGAGCTGGCAATAACGCAGGATGAATTTCCCCTGCAAGGGACTGTTTCGCTTGGAGCATCACCAGCAGCCACAACCTGCTTGCATGCCCGGATCATCAAGGAGCCCTGGGTGCCGGTGCAGATGTTGCCCCAGGCAGCACACTGACAGGGATCCCTGCAAGGGTCCTGCCATGAGGAAGCCCTGCCCCACCGTGGGCAGCAATCTTGCCCTCCCTGCCCTCACTTACCTCCGTGTCCTAGAGCCCAAAGACAGCAACCAGTGACAGACATCCAGTGCTTGGTAAGGTGGAAAGACCAGTGAAGCCCCAGGTGCCGTCTGGAATGTCTTACTTGATTGAAGAAGAGCCCGTTCTTCTTCTAGGCTTGGGACCGGAGAAGTGGCTTTTAACCCTGTGAGGGTCTTGAGGGAGAGGCTTGCAAAGATAGCTCTTCGGTGGCAGGAAACTAGGAAAGACGGGGGAAGGGGAGAGTTACAGGGACCACGCTATCAGTGGGAGTACCTCAAGCATTTGCGTGCAGGCAAGGAAGTGCCCACAAGACAAGACTATGGGGAACCTCTAGCACCCCTTCTGGGAAATCAGCACGTTCGGATGCCTCTCCGAAGTACCTGTGCACAAATGCACGCAGCACGGGGAATAAACAGGAGGCATTAGAGACCTGTGTGCAGTTGCAGGGGTATGACCTCATTGCGATTACGGCGATGTGGTGGGACAGCTCACCTGACTGGAATGCTGCAGTGGATGGATACGGGCTCTTTAGGAAGGACGGACCAGGAAGGCGAGGAGGGGGATTCGCCCTTTCTGTGAGAGAGCAGCTGGAACGTATGGAGCTGTGCCTAGGGGTGGACGATGGACTGTCCGAGAGCTTGGGGGTAAGGATGAAGGGGCAGAGCAACACAGGTAACACTGTTGTGGGTGTTTGCTACAGGCCACCTGATCAGGAAGAATAAGTAGACGAGGCCTTCTACAAACAGCTGGAAGCAGCCTCACAATCACAGGCCCTGGTTCTCATGGGGGACTTCAACCACCCTGATATCTGCTGGAGGAACAGCACAGCAAGGCACGAGCCAACCAGGAGGTTCCTGGAGATCATCGATGAAAACTTCCTAATACAGGTGATAGAGGAGCCAATGAAGAGGGGTGCTCTGCTGGACCTCATACTTACAAACAAGGAGGGGCTCGCTGGAGATGTAAAGGTTGCGGTGACCATGAGGTGGTGGAGTTCAGGATCCTGAGAGGAGGGAGCAGGGCAAAGAGTTGGATCACAACCCTGGACTTCAGGAGAGCAGACTTTGGCTTCTTTAGGGACTTGCTTGGAAAAATCCTGTGGGATAGGGTCCTAGAAGGAATAGGGGTCCGAGATAGCTGGTTGATATTCAAAGATCACCTCCTCCAAGCTCAGGAACGGTGTATCTCAATGAACAAGAAGTCAAGCAAGGGAGGCAGGAGACCTGTATGGATGAACAAGGAGCTCCTGGCAAAACTCAAACAGAAGAAGGAAGTATCGAGAAAGTGGAAGCAGGGACAGGTAACCTGGGAGGAATGTAGAGAAGTTGTCTGAGTATGCAGGGCTGGTGCTAGGAAGGCCAAGGCCCACCTGGAGTTCAATCTTGCGAGGGATGTCAAGAACAACAAGAAGGACTCACGTAAATACATCAGTAACAAAAGGAAGACTGGGGGAAATGTGGGTCCACTGCCAAATGGGGCAGGGGCCCTGGTGACAAATGATACAGAAAAGGCAGAGATACCGAATGCCGCCTTTGCCTCAGTCTTTGCTGGTAAGACTGGACCTCAGGAATCCTAGGCCCTGGAACCCAGGGAGGAAGTCTGGAGAAAGGAAGACTTTCCCTTGGTGGAGGAGGATTGTGTTAGGGATCACTTATGCAAACTGGACATACACAGGTCCATGGGCACTGTTGGGATATATCCACAAGTGCTGAGGGAGCTGGACAATGTCACCGCAAGGCCACTCTCAATCATCTCTGAAAGGTCATGGTGATCAGAAGAGGTTCCTGAGGATGGAAGAAAGCAAATGTGACTGCAGTCTTCAAAAAGGGCAAGAAGGAGGACCCAGGGAACCACAGGCAAGTCAGCCTCTCCTCAGTCTCTGAAAAGGTGCTGGAGCAGCTCATCCTGGACACCATCACCAGGCACATGAAAGACAAGAAGGTGATCACGAGTAGTCAGCATGGATTCACAAAGGGGAACTCGCACTTAACCAACCAGATCGATAGTCTTCTATGATGGAATGACTGGCTGGGTAGATGAGGGGAGAGCAGTGGATGTTGTCTCCCTCGACTTCAGGAACTGTCTTTGACACTGTCTCCCATAACATCCTCAAAGGCAAACTGAGGAAGTATGGGCTAGATGAGCAGACAGTGAGGTGGACTGAAAACTGGTTCAATGGCAGAGCTCAGAGGGTTGTGATCAGTGGCACAAAGTCTAGTTGGAGGCCAGTAACTAGCGGTGTACCCCAGGGGTCAATACTGGCTCCAATCCTGTTCAGCTTCTTCATTAATGACCTGGATGATGGGACACAGTGCGCCCTCAGCAAGTCTGCTGATGATGCAAAGCTGGCAGGAGTGGCTGATACCCCAGAGGGTTGTGCTGCCATTCAGAGGGACCTGGACAGGCAGGAGAGATGGGCAGAGAGGAACCTCATGAAGGCCAATACGGGGAAGCGCAAAGTCCTGCAGCTGGGGAGGAAGAGCTGCATGCATCCGTACAGGCTGGGGGCCAATGGGCCGGAGAGCGGCTCTGCAGAGAAGGACTTGGGAGTCCTGGTGGACAAGAAGTTGACCGTGAGCCAACAGTGTGCCCTCATGGCAAAGGTGGCCAACGGTACCCCGGGCTGCATTAGGCAGAGTGTTGCCAGCAGGTGGAGGGAGATGATCCTCCCCCTCTACTCAGCTCTGGTGAGGCCAAGCCTGGAGTGGTGGGTCCAGAGCTGGGCTCTGCAGCGCAAGAGAGAGATGGAGCTACTGGAGTGAGTCCAGTGAAGGGCCACAAAGATGATGAAGGGACTGGAGCATCTGTCATATGAGGAAAGACAGAGAGCTGGGACTGTTTAGCCCAGAGAAGAGAAGACTGAGAGGGGATCATATCCATGTGTTTAAATATCTGAAGGGAGGGTGTAAAGAAGACAGAACCAGGCTCTTTCGGCGGTGCCCAGCGACAGGAGGAGAGGCAATGGGCACACTGAAACACAGGCAATTCCACCTGAATGTAATAAAACACTTTTTTTCACTGTGAGGGTGACAGAGCACAGGAACAGGTTGCCCAGAGAGGTTATGGAGTCTCCATCCTTGGAGATATTCAAAATGTGACTGGACACAGTCGTGGTGACCCTGCTCGAGCAGGGGGGTTGGACTAGATGATCTCCAGAGGTCCCTGCCAACCTCAACCCTTCTGTGATTCTGGGAGGAGCAACGAGCAGAGAAGCGCCCTGCGCAGTCAGTCCAGACGAGCGGGATCTAAGCCCGCAGGATGAAATCTGCCTGGTGCGTGACCCACCTTGGTCTCTCCGTCTGCTTTATGCTGTGCCAGGTTGAGCCTGGCCTGAGCTCTCTAGCCCTGGCCTCCCATCCAGCCCTGCAGCAACTCTTGCGGTGCCGGGTCTGTGGCACAGGTGACCATGCCGGGCACCCTGGCTGGGAAGGCTGTGAGCTGCAGTCCCTGCACCCCTCGTCGTCTTCTGCACCCCCCACCCCCTTTTATCCGTTGCAGGGCTATGCGAGAGGCGCTGATGCCAGCAGAGAGGCAGCAATGAGGCGGGCTGGCCATCAGCCCCGCTTGCGATCGCAACCCAATGGGCAACGCAGCCCTCAGGCGGCTGCGCTGCCTCCACGCTCCCACCGCCTGCAATGAGCAAGCCCGTCTAGCCCGAGCTGCGTGGGGCTCTCTGGGGCAGAGAGCGTGGTTCCGGAGACCGGGAGAGAACGTGGCCGTGGTGGAACTGCGATCTGGCAGCAGCTCCGGTTGGAGTTGGCTATTCCTGAGAGAAACGGCAGGTTATGCCAGACGTTCACCACATCACAGTATTATGGAAATGCAAAGTGGAAACCCAGAAGATGTGAAGACCACAGCAGGGAGTGAGTCTGGAAATCGAGACTGAGACATGAACGTCTTCACAGCAGGAATGCAGCGTCACCTTATTATAATCTTTACAGCTTCTGTTTTCTGATAACCGGGCAGTAAGAGCTGACTCTATAATAACCCCTGTGGTGGGGAGCTGTACCATCAGCTGGAGAATAAGAAGAGCGTAGACAGCATCGCTGAAAGGGAAGGAACACCCTGTGTGGTGATCCAGCACAAGCTCTACAGAGAGCTGTTATCTGAGTGGGGGGATACGCATGTCAGAGAGGACGTCTGATGTTGCAGGAGGAAGATCAGTACCGGTAATTATGATCCTTGTTTGTCTGAGAGAGTGTTTTCAGGGGAGCTGGGCTGACAGGATGGCAGTACCACAATAAAAGGACTTTGTGACACAGTCATTTGCTTTGAGTTTACAAAATTATACATTCCCCCCGTGGCAAAGAAGAACATTTCCTAGTTTCATACAGAAACTCATAAGCATGGCACTTCCGTGTAAGCCAGCCACTCCCAGACTTCTGGATGAAGGCATATGCTGGAAGCACTTGGAGAAACTCTCTCCCACACTAGTATTTGAAATGGATCTTTACTGAGACCAATAAAGAAATATTAAAAAACACTGAAATCTTGAAGGATGCCAGAAACCTGGTATTCAACTTTGGTAATCTGTGTCTATTTTCTGTGGTAATTTCTTCAGGACAGCTTTGTGAGATGAAATGTTGATGTTTGTGTCCTTCTGTGGTCTACTGAGACACATCAAACCTAGCCTTGAGGGCCCAGTGAGAAATCCAGTCTCATGAATTTGGGAAATGTTAAGGGAGTTGTTTTTTTAAAATTGGATGCCTAACTTGGGCACGTAACTGCAGGGATTGGGGCCAGCTCCCGTGAGAACTCAGCACTTCTGGAAATCAAACTATTAACTGGGTGCTGGGCCCTTAACTTCTCCAAGAGCAAGCGTTGGGCTTTCCCAAAACCATATGTACCCAATTACCAAATGTTGTGAAACCAGGAACTTCTCCAAGTCACGTCCCACTGCTTGTTTTGAGAGATGGGTTTTTTTCAGATCAAGAATTCCTCTTTGAGCAAAAAACCACCATCACTTGTATCACAGCTCGCTACAGCGATAGTGCCAGCCTCGCTGTTAATAGTCCAGACCTGATCACAAATGCTTCCTTTGGACACAGGGCCAAGGAAAATAGTGTGATTCACTGTGTTGTTAGGGTGGCAGGAATCTCTCTGCAGGGTCCAACCTCCTATCCAATGCAGAGCCAGCTCCATGGTCAGACCAGGCTGTCCTTCTTGTTTTGGGCGTCCCAACACTGGACACAGCATCTAGATATGGTCTCACCAGTCCTGAGTAGAGGAGGACAGTCACTTCCCTCAGTCTACTGTCTTTGGTCCCGTTCATACAGCGTGGGATGCTGTTGGCCTTTATTGCTGCCAGGGCACGTGGCTGGCTTATGTCCAGCTTGCTGCCCACCAGACCAGGGCCCCTAAGATCTTTTCTGCAGAGCTGCCTGCCAGCCTGGCGGTCCCAGCCTGTGTCATTGCCAGGGGTTCTTCCTTCTCAGGGGCAGGACTTGGCACTTGCCCTTGCTGGGTTTCATGGGGTTCCTACTGGCCTGTTCCTCCAGCCTGTCCAGGTGCCTCTGGATAGCAGCCCTGCCCTTGACCACGTTGACTGGTCCTCCTGGTTTGGTGTCACCTGCAAACTTGACAAGAGTGCATCCTGTCATCTTCTCCATATCACTAATGGAGACGCCAAACAGAAGAGGTCCCCGAACAGACCCCTGTGATGCTCCACTTGTCACTGGCCGCCAAGCAGAGAACGACCTATTAACCACCACTCTCTGAGACTGATGCTCCAGACAGTTTTCCACCACTGCTCTCACTGATGTCGTTCTTGTTTTGACATACACAAACTGAGTATGCTTTTCTTCATGTATTCTCTGCACTTGCTTCTACCGGCTGGGCAACCTCATTCACCCTGGCCTTTCCGTGGTCACAACTGACTCAGGAGCCAAGAGCTTCGTTAAAGGTGATGTTTCTCTTTGCTGACTATAATGGGCTTGTGCGCTGTTTTTTCTCAGCACTTTGGACTGTCATTGATGCAGTTGATATTACTAAAACTGTGCTGCCCGCTGCAAACCTCGTTCAAACAGTAGTTCAAAGACATTTATAACAAATTGTAGTCCAGACTCATCTGTTCTCTTTTTCCCCCCCGAACATCCCTTTCTAAAAATCCCCATGGACAAATTTCTGTATGATTTTCTTATAAATCCCACAGTTGTAATGCTCAGACTTATCTGAAAAAGGTTATAGTAAAACACTGTACTTCAGCTGGCGTTGCTACAGCTGCTTGTTTGTACATCTAACCCTGAACTTCCAGCTCCTTGGTACCAGATAGACATTGCCATGCTGGAGTGGGTCCTGGGGAGCACAGGGGTATGAGGAGATGCTGAGAGAGGGGGGTTAGTTCAGCTGGAGAAGCGAAGGAGGAAGGGAGACCTTACTGCTCTTTGCAACTGCCTAACAGGAGCAGGGAGAGCTGATGGAGCCAGGCTCTTCTCGGAGCTGCACGGTGATGAGACAAGAGGCGACAGGCACAAGGTGCAGCAAGGGACATTCTCGCTCGATGTCGGAAAAAAATCCTTCGGGCACTGGACCGGGGCCCAGAGAGCTCCATCCTTGGAGATGCTCAGCACTTGTCTGGCCACAGCCCTGAGCAGCCTGTGCTAACGGGCCCTGGCCCAACCAGGGCTTGAACCGGGGGCCCCTTCCCACCAGCACGAGTCTGTGATCTCTGGAATTAATTTCTCATCTGTTTTTGCAGGAACAACATTACATACTTTTCCCATTGCTTTCCTCAGGGAAAGAGTTTTCTCTGGGAAATTTTTTTTTTTTTGCAGATGAGCTGCCCTGGAGTTCCCTGTTATCTGGACCAGCCAAGAAACAGGAATAAGCAATATTTGGCATTTCCACTTCGGGCTGCCCAGAATGTGACAAAAGCTCCACACCGCATCGTGTGACAGTGGTTGATGGATCACAGACTGCCATTTTTTCCCTGACACTTGACAGGGAAAATTTTTAGCTGAAGGAAACAGCAGTGTCTCAAGTTACTCTGTAGCGGGAAATAGATGTGACTAGTTGTATTTTCATTCAGTTTAACTGACCACTGGGATTCATATTTTAGAAAAAAAAAGGTAACAATATTTGCACCTATATGACCCAGCTATGAAACGGGGCAAGGCTGACCTGATTTACTTGCACTTGTCATGGGCTAAGAGCATGCGCAAGTTCAACCATCGTGGATCAGGCGACGTACAGTGACTTGCTGCTGCGTGGTGATGTCCTAGCACTGCAGTGAGCAGAGGTGGCTGTAACAACCTGCACAGAGCCCCAGAAAACAGAAAGCAGAGTCCCGGCACCAGTCCCGGGGATGGTTTTCTTCCTGTCCAGCTTGTGCTCAGCAAAGGACAAGGAAAGTCTCTGCTGCTGCCATGGAGCAGCATGCTTGCCTGGAGATGTCAGCCTGGAGCAGGCACCTCCTGGGCAGCCACAGCACCTGCCTCCCTGTCTCCGTCCTCCCCTCTTCCGACGGCCGGCTCTGTTCTCCTGCTGCGGCGGGGAAGAGTCAGCTCCGAGGCCGCTCATCCAGGCCTTGCCCATGCTCCCCCAGCTTGATACCAAGCCTGCCAATTAGTGCACTTTTAATAAGATGCTTTAAATAGAAAGCTGAAGTTTAAGAAAAAAGTTTTCTTGCTTCTGGTTTGTCCACTTGGGACACGTTGCCCACAGGCTTCTCTCCATAGAGAGAACACACCACTAGGGTTTTAGTGCTAATTACTACAAGTGAAGCGCTCTGGGCTTTGTCACCTATCGTGGTTTTGTGTGACTTATAAACAAGGCACAAAGGGAGCTGTTAAAAGTTTGAGGCATTCACTTATGCAATAACTTTGAATCTTTTTACATCTGCTGTAATCAATTGCGTCATAAGGTAGAAGGTGCAGAACGAGAAATGGAAAAGGCATGTGTCTTTTCTACCTAGCCTTCCCGTCTTTGACACGTTCACACTCTAGATAAAAAAAGTACGCACCAAGTTGTTAAAGTATTAAAGGAAAACAAGTTAAATAATTTAACAGTGCTTTAGCAATCAATATGAAATAGCTGAATGACAGTAAACTTGGTAGAAAATATAAATTATTGCAAAGGGAAGTACAAAGATGAATTTCCACAATCATTTGTATACAGATTTGGCCTCCGTGCCCAAATTCCCGCTCTACTCTGAGGCAGTATATCTATGTTATATATGCATACTACAGCTGTGTCTGATCTACCAGTTGTTATAGGTATGCAGGACAGGTTGATATTCCTGCCCCGTACTGGGAGCGGGTGCGTGAGGAGGCACAGGTCTGTATCGGGCATGAGACTCACTACAGGACTGATGCAAGCCAGATTGCAGCTGCGCATCTGCAGCGGGTGCCGCAGCAAAGGTGCATTGGCCAGGGCTGCAGCGTCTGGCCTAAGCACCTGGACAGAGCTCTCACGACGTGATGCTGGGCCAGAGCTTTTCATACAAATGTATGATTTACAGCTTTAGGTAAGAGCTTGCTTCACTGTTAGAGGAATTTAGCAAGGGCGTTGTGGCAAAGCTGGAGGCCAGCATGCAGCATACCCTGAGCAAATGGACAGAGGAAGGTTTTAAAGCAAAAGGCAGTGCTTCTGGTTTGATAACCAGAATTCAACAGAGAGACCAGCACTGATTTATTGACCTGTGTAGAGTAATAACGTGATGTAATACAAGGATGACACAAACTCACCCGCATTAGTCATCTTGTGCTCTCTGTTCATCAATGGCAAGAAGCTGCTGTTTTCAGGGCTACTTGCCCAACTTCTCTGTCAGGCTGGGACAGCTCAGACACTCTTTTCCTCTGGACACCAGGGCTATGGCAGAACAGCTTGAGCATCTCAAGAATCTCCTTCCAACACCCATCATTTCTTACCTTTGGTATTTTCAAGGCTATTTTGCAGTTGCAGGCCACTTTTGATGCCAAATAAGGCACAAGATATCCAGGAGGTTTCTGGAATGCATTGACGATGGCTTCCTGAAACAGAAGATCAAAGAGCTGACGAGGGGAGATGCTCTGCTGGACCTGATGCTCACAAGCAATGAAGAACCAGCTGGGCATGCAAAGGTCAGGGCAGCCTTGGCTACAGCGACTATGAGAAGGTGGAATTTAGGATCTTGAGATGAGAGAGCAAGACAATAAGTGTCAGGCCCCTGAGGGCACTAACAGGCTTTAATGACCCTGACCAGCCTCACCTGGGGCCTGCACCCACCCCCTCTCCATAGGCCCAGGATCACATAAAAGCTCAGCCCTGGGCCTTAATCTGTGCCTCAGCTGTGCTGGAGAAGTGGTGGTTACCAGCTATGTTATAGCCCTGCCTGTGCCTTGCTGTGGGCCCTGATGTACAGGCTGACTTCCTGGCTTGACCTCAGACCTGCCTTGTCGCTATAGACTTGATTCTGACCCTGACCTGTGGAATGACTTTCTGACTTGACCATGGACCTTCCTCATCACTGTGAATTTGCCTGGCAACCTTGACTCTTGGCTGAACCTGGCCGTGATCTCTGGGTCTGCCCTGTTTGCCTCGCTTAGGCACTATGGGGCCGGGTCCTGGCTGGCGAGGGTCCCGCTCTGCCAGGCATGTTGTTGTACTTGGCTCCCCATACCTTAGGCATCAGCCAGCCCTTGCTGCTCCCTGGCAAAGAGCAAGATCACAGCTGCGGACTTCAGGAGAGCAGATTTTAGCCTGTTCAGGGATCTGCTTGGAAGAATCCCATGGGCTATGGTCCTGGAGAGAAGAGGAGTCCAGGATACCTGGCTGATTTTCAAAGACAACTTCCTTCAAACTCAGGAATGGTCCATCTAGTGAGCAGTATATCAAGCAAAGGCAGCAGGAGGCCTGTGTAGATGAACAAGGAGCTCCTAACTTAACTCAGACCTAAGAAGAAAGCATACAAAGGAGGAATATAGGGACATCGTCTGAGCATGCCGGTATGGGGTTAGGAGAGCCAAAGCCCACCTGAAGTTGAATCTGGTGAGGGATGTGAAGCACAACAAGAAAAGCTTCTACAGGTATATCAGCAGCGAAAGAAAGACTAAGGAAATGCGGGTCTGCTGCTGAATGGGGCAGGTGCCCTGGTGACAAAGGATACAGAGAAGGCCAAAGTACTCACTGCCTTCTTCACCTTGGTCTTTACTGGTAAGAATTGCTTTCAGCAACCCCGTGTCCCTGAGACCAGTGGGAAAGTCTGGAGCAAGGATGACAGCCTCAGTGGAGAAGGATCAGGTTAGGGAACACCTAAACAAAGTGAACATACCCAAGTCCATGGGCCCTGATGGGATGCAACCATGAGTGCTGAGGGAGCTGGCCAAAGTCATTGCACGGCCATTCTCAATTATCTTTCAAAGGTCATGGTGATCAGGAGAGGTGCCTGAGGACCGGACAAAAGCAAATATCACTCCTATCTTCAAGAAGGAAGATCCAGGAAGCTACAAGCTAGTCAGCCTCACCCTGATCTCTGGGAAGGTGATGGAGCAAATTCTCCTGGCAGACATCTTCAAGCATATTAAGGGCAAGAAAGTGATTGGAAGTATTCAGCATGGCTTTACGAAGGGGAAATCATACCCAACCAACTGACAGCCTTCTGCAACGAAATGACTAGCTTGGTGGATAAGGAGAGAGCAGTGGATGTTGTTTATCTTGACTTTAGCAAGGCTTTCAGCACCGTCTCCCATAACATCTTCGTTGACAAACTGGTGAAGTATGGACTAGATAACTGTATGGCGAGGTGGAGTGAAAACTGGCTGAGCTGCTGGGCTCAAAGGGTTGTGATCAGTGGCATGAAGTCCACCTGGGGGCTGGTCAATTGTGGCATCCCCCAGGGGTTGATCCTGGTGCCAGTACTGGTTTAATATCTTCACCAGTGACCTGATGATGTGACAGAGCGTATGCTCAGCAAGTCTGCTGATGATGCAAAACTGGGAGGAGTGACTGATTCACCAGAGGGTTGTGCTGACATTCAGAGGGACCTTGACAGGCTGGGGAAAAGGGCCAATGGGGATTTTGTGAAAATCAAAGGGAAATGCCAAGTCCTGCAGCTGGGGAGGAATAACCCATCAGTACAGGCTGGGGGCCAATGGGCTGGAGAGCAGTTTTGCAGAAAGGACCTGGGAGTCCTGGTGGACGCCAAGTTGAGCACGAGCCAGCAATGCACCCTCATGCCAGAGATGGCCAGCAGCATCCCGAGCTGCATTATGAAGTGTTTCCAGCAGATTGCTCAATGTGATCCTTCCTCTCTGCTCAGCACTGGCGAGGCCACATCCTGGAGCGCTGTGTCCAGTTAGGGCTTCTCAGTACAAGAGAGACATGGACATACTGAAGTGAGTCCAGCCAAGAGCCAGGGACATGATTAAGGGCTTGGAGCCTCAGACATAGAAGGAGAGGATGAGGGACGTGTGATTGTTTAGCCCAGAGAAGAGGAGGCTCAGAGGGGTTTATCAATTTGTTTAAATACCTGACAGGAGGCAGTAAAGAAGACAGAGGCAGACTCTCATCAGTTGTATCCAATAAATGGACAAAAGGCAATAGGCATAAACTGAAATATGGGAAACTTCACTTAAACATAAGAACTTTTTTACTGTAAGGGTGATAAAACAAGGTCCTGAGCAACCTGCTTTAGCTGACCCTGCTTTGAGCAGGAGGGGTTGGACTAGACAAACCCTGGCGGTCCCTTCCAACCTCCCGCTTTCTGTGATTCTGTCATTTGGGTACATGTGGCATGTGTGATGGAGTCTGCTTATCTCTGGTTAGGACTCCAGAGTGTGGCTGTGGTAGAGCACAGCTGCAGAGAAACGTACTGGGAGGGCACATGGGCAGCAAAGTAACATGAGCTGCAGGTCAGTCCTCTTCCTCCTCCCAGTGTGGCAGCAATTTGGATGATGCCCACCTCAGGGGCTCTGTTGCTATTTGGTGTTTCCCTTTATGTATTTGACCTATCCTTATTCAGTAACTACTGTCCAGCTCTTGCCAAGACTGTGGAACAACAAAATGTTGATTACAGCAGAAACAAGATTTGTCTCATTAAATCTGACTACATGAACCACTTGCCTTTCTCATAAAGATGCATTTACTTTGCAGTGCTGAATAGAAAAGTCATAAGATGCTAAAAAAATTCATTGGCTTTGGTCTTACCCCAGGTTTATTGTTTTAATGCATAAAGACAAGAACCAGTCAAGATAGAGTTGTCTGAGAAAGAAGCCACAGAATAAAGTCACAGGTAAAACAGCAGTAATGCTGTTCATGGAAGACAGCATGCTCAAGAGATTCAATGAGAATCAGTACTGAAAACACCAAGGTACTAACAAAAACGCAGTCTTAGATTTTAGAGGGTAACAAATGTGCCTTCAGTGAGCCTTCCTACAACACCAGCTTGTAAGGGACGAGACCCAAATAACTGTGCTGTGAACCCAAACGATGCCCCGAAAGAAGGTTCCTGAAACGGGAGAAAGCCCCAGAAAGTCACACGGAGGGGCCTGGTGTCACTTCTCTTGACTGACTGGTGTCAACCACTCGGGTCTGGAAGTCCAGGAACTGGGGCAATAAATAGGGGCATGTACGAGCCCAGGATGGGCTCCCTACGCTGAGCATCCCTGTTGGCAGGTCTGATGCTGGACCCAGGACTGGTGCTCTCCCTATCTCTTTATTTCTTTCTCTCTTTCTCTCTTTTTCTTTTCTCTTAAAGCTGTTAAGAAACGCAAAGCCTACTTTGGTTTAGATATAATTGGGAGAGGGCCAGCGTTGGTAGGATGTTTGTTCCATTAAGGCTGAGGTTTACATGTCTCATAAAGCCGCATAGCTCGGGTAGAGCTAATTGTGAGAGGGCCAATGTTTGCAGGATATTTGTTCCATTAAAGTTGATGCTTATGTAAGGACCTCGAGTGTTATCTCGCCTTAGTCCACACCGAAGGGGATCTGCGAATCTGAGTCACTTGCCCCCACCACCCCCTTTGGAGGTGGGAGGTGACACAGCTGTATTTAGTAGAAATGCCAGAATTAACCTAAACTATGGATTGCCCATCTCCACATATCTTCTGTGAAGGAAACAGCATCTCACCAGTCTAATGTTCTTCAAATCTATCAGTAAAATAACAGAAAAGGGATAAAATCCAGAGTAAGAAGCTAAGAAGCCAAGTCATTATGTGGTTAAAAATGAGATGATGCCAGGTAGCAGAAGGCTGGTGAGAATACGTGTCCAGCTGCTGCCACAGCGAGGGAGTCAAGGGGCGCTGGGATGTGTGCGAGTATCTGCAGTTTGTTCCTGGTCCCTTTCCTCATCATTACTAATGCCTGATTTCCTTTTGAACGCTGCCAGCTGTTTTACGGAAAACATGTCACATACTAGATGTGCATCTTGTAGGGGGATAGCAGTCCAAAATGCCGCATGAAAACTGTCAGCAGAACACAATAAAGTTGACAGAATCTAGCTGTCCTTCCATAAGTGGACCTACAAACATCCTTGTGCTAGTCAGAGAATCAAGACAGGAATACACCAGTTTCATTAAATCTGAACTGAAGAGGGGGCAGAATGGGTTCTTCCGACAGTGGAGAAGGAAGAGGGGTCTCATTGCCTAAAACAAAATAATCCAAGAGATTAGGAAGGGGTTTTTTTGTTTGTTTGTTTTTTTTAACAGAAAAGGCTTCCCATAAGAAAAGGAGAATAAGCACAGTGGAAGCTGGCAGATAGTAGATATTTTTCCACAGTGGATGCTTCATTTATGTTCTGGCAGATGCCTCTAGGAAAGAAAATGTTCTTATTTCTATGGTTTTAACAGGTTCCCTGAAAATAAATGCACAGGCAAGGCACTACTGGACCTGAGCCCCCCACCTGCAACATTTCATGTAAAAAGACAACAAATACTTGGTGATACTGCACCATAATTTACACAGGTGGCATTCTGACATGAACAATGCAAAAGAGTAATTGCGGGCTCAAAAAAACCTGGTGTATGTTCTGTGGATAAAACAGACGGGAGGATGGTCTGCACGCAGTTCTGTGCTCACTGCAGTTGTTCTGATCTCTGCCCTGGTGTACACATCAGCTGGGGTCACTCCAGCACCTTTCAGCAAGCAGGATCCCTGCAACGGGCATGCTGGGTGCTGGGGGCCAGGCTTAGAGCCAGCCCAGGTGCTGCCCATGCACAGTGCAGGAGGGAAGTCATGAGACAGAATTTTTATTGTTATCAAGTTCTGTTGTGAACAGACCCACTATCCTCAAGGTGAGAGCTGCTCCTGCTGTCACATATCTGAGGAAAGGCCAAGGGCTGCAGCCTGGTCCACAGGGGAAGATCCTGGCAATTTATATTCCATCATTACTTGAACATTTAAAAGAAAGATTTCAGGAGCTGGAGACAAGATTTCTATGTCTTTCTGTTAGCTTTCCCCAACTCCCTACCTTTTCTCCTTACCTGGGGAGGAGAGAAGGGGGAGAAGCAGAGCTTGGGGAACAGTCTGAAAATGGGATCACTGAGTGAGCTCAGATCACACGGTGGGGAGGTGGTAGCTTCTTGTCTGAGTCTGATCTAAACTAGTATCACGGTGAAACTATGTTTTTGGAGCATAAGAGCATGAGAATTACTGGTTGAAAGTGGAGGTGGGGTGAAGTTTGACCAGGGTTTACAAGTCATCAAGGCAGTGGATACGGTGAATGCAGAATTGCTGTTCACCAAATCCTGCAGCACTAGAAGGAGGGGGCACTCCATGAAAGTAGCGGCAGATAAGATTAAAACAGGCAAAAGCAAGTACTTCTTTATGCAGCAGGCAGTGAACTTCTGGAACGCACTGCCATGGGAGGCTGCAGAGGCAGACACTACCCGGAGATTCAAAATGAGAGGCAGATGCATTCATAGACTGCAGGTTCATACACAGGCACCGGCAGGACTGTTCCTGCTGATGTTCCCAATATGACAACTCTGGATGCTGGGGGGCATGAAGAGAATGGACCACCCGAAGTGGCCAGGTGTAGGTGCTCTCCCTAACTAGCATCTCCTTATTGGCTTCTCCTTTAGAGTCAGGCATTAGTCCATCTCTAACAGAACCTCATGGGTCCTTCTTGAAAGTGAGGGGGGTGGGAGGGCAGGGAAAAATGGGGGCTGAGGAAAAGAAAAGAGAGACAGAAAAAGCAGCTCACTCTGGGGAACAGCAGAAGGGATCAAAGATGCAAAGTTAGGGAGCAGCGGTGTACACAGAGCAGACACCTACAACAGCACCAACTGCTCCAGAAGGCCACACAGGAAGCAGGTAAACACTGCTCGGAGATGTGAGTGGGTCCTTATGTCCACTGTACGATGCATGCCCCTCAGTTGAGCTCGGTTTCCTAGCAGGAAACTGCCCCTTGTCCTGATGGCCATCTTGGCCAGGGCCGGGAGGAGACTGGTGAAAGGGACCCATGATCTGGTGCAAACTGGGATGAACAGATGTCAAATGAAAAAGTTAAATTGGCACCAGAACCTCAGTAAGAGGGTTCGGAGAAGTCAGATAAACCTCAGCTACAAGCAGGGGTTTGGACTAGAGACCTCCGGAGGTCCTTTCCAACCTTATTCTATGTGCACGTAGAAGCGTCTCCTTGGTGCAATTTGCAGCTTCACATTGTTCAGCCTGCCTCAGTGGTGCGTGGGGGAAGCCTCCATGACAGCAGCCTTAGCAGGTGAGAGATGCGCAGGAGCTGCACTCCCACAGATCTCACCCAAAATAGAAGACTGCAGAACTTCAGGCAGCCATTGCCTCCCGGAGTGACCAGTAGTGAATGCAATGGTAAGACACCCCAAACACTAGGCAAGCTGCATGGGGTCTGTCTAGTCTCTCTGTCCATAGTCCAAGACAGACTACTGGTCTGACCAAGCAGGTCCCTTCGATTCTCATACCTCCAGTACCAAACACCCCTGTCACTGCTGGAGAAGCGAACCTACCTTTCTTTTACCACTGACATCAACTCCAGAATGGAAGAGTCATCATGTAGAGGCCCACGAGGCAGAACAGAGGCCATGCATCATGCCTGGAATTCTATGATGTTTAGACCTAGATGATGAAACCAGATGGGCTTGAGGTCTGCTCCACTCTGGAGGCTGCCTAGCTCAGGCAGGGAGTGACACAGAGGTATTCAGGAAGCAAACAATTTCTTGCAAAACTTCAAGTGCCACTAAGCCATGACACGTCAAAGGCACTGGTTTGAAATAGGCAACTCGTGGCTCTACTAAAATTCACTAGGCAGATTACAAACTCAGAGTTGAGGAAATTATCTTTCTTAGGAAGAGGATGGGTAAAACAGATTCTAGAAAGGCTCGAATACACCTTCACCTACAGACAGAGAAAGTGCATAAAGGCTTATGGAAAATGTTGGAAAACATAGAACCAATCTAAATTGCTCAGCTAAAATTGCTCAACTGAGGGTTTTAAGGTATTAAACTAACCTATGGATGTACGAACACAGGGAGTTAAAAACAACAACAAAAACCAAACAAGGCAACTGTTTTTAAGGTTTCATGATAGCAGATAACAAAGCTTTTGATGGAAGCTTCTAAACAAGGGCTTGGAGTAACATTCCTAGAAATAGATGTGATCACATACTAGTAGAGCCTAAACTGCAACTCAGTAACAGTACGCACAGATTGAAATGGTCTCTCTAATCAAGCCACATTTTTCTTCAAGTATAGTGTCCAAGACAGGACAAGGTGCCAGTGAGGCTGCCCCAGTGCTACACAGAGCAAGACTGCTTTGCACGCACTGAAGCTACCCGTTTGTCTGCACATCCCGGTACAGCGGTTGCCTGTTTTGCAGCAGCATGACTTCTTGACTCATACGCAGCTTGTGTGCCTTTGTAGCTTAGATCCTTTTCCGCAGAATAGCTAATTCCATAGAATTCTGTTTTTTCAGATCGCATATCCAGGATGTTCTGATCATTTCAAATTCTCATCCTTGTCTGGAGTGTGAACTGCAGCCTTTCCTGGTTTGTTATAATGCAATAATTCTATTCCCTGTTGCTGTCATCAGTAAGTTAGATCAAGAACAAACACCACAGATCCCCATTCAAGATATTCTGATAGCAAAACATTGACAATGACTCTTGGAGGATGAAACACTGTTTAAGAGAAAGCTTAAACCTATTTCATTACGAACCACTGATATTAAAAAGTTGTACATAAACTGTTTATAAACATAATGAAAATGTAACATTTTATAAAAAGTACTGTAATCAAACAGAAAATCCAACAGAGTAACAAGGATAAAGCCTTTGTGACCACAAAACTGTGCAATTCTATATGGTGGCAAAATACTGGTACAAAAAACAAGTCACTTCTCCTGACCAAGTCTAACTGGTTCACCTCATAACTCATGTTTCATCTCAGGCAGTAAAATTGTTCTCGTTTCCTAGTCTTTGGGCAGGGTCATTTGATAGCACCTGCCAGTGTGTTCGGGCCCTGTAGGAGCAACAGCAATCCAAGCACACCCTTAGAAAAGAACAGTTAGCTGAAAGAAATGTCCACAAGAGGGATCTTATGCTGGGTTCCAAGCCATTAAGGGCCACAGCATGGCCTGATGCTAGGTGCTGACTGGAGGCAGCACAAAGTATATAGTAGCATGGAAGCGTTTGATGTATTTTCTTGACAAACTGGAGGCTTGCTTGAACCTTCCCACCACCGTGACAAGCAATTACTTTGTCTAGAGCAAAAACACGGATTGCCAAGGATTACACCTCTTATCAGTGGGGCACTGCTCCTTTTTTTTTTTTTTCCATTAGGGTGTTGATCTTTTCAGGCTATTGCAGCT
This sequence comes from Apteryx mantelli, assembly GCF_036417845.1. NCBI lineage: Eukaryota > Metazoa > Chordata > Aves > Apterygiformes > Apterygidae > Apteryx > Apteryx mantelli. The sequence goes on along the minus strand of NC_089978.1, from coordinate 222,769,311 downwards.
ATAGGTATTTCTCCCGGAGAGAAATACGTCACTATCAAGATGCCACTGCAAAGATTCTCCAGGATCTGCTGCTGCATCCAGAATGCCTCAGGAAAACAAGGAGCTGTATGTCACCTGACATGCTACAGCAAGATGCAACTCCCATCCCTACCCTCCAGCTGCTGTTTCTAAATGCCTCCTGCAAGGTGATGCAAGTCTTCTGGAAGCAAGGACCCGAGACAGACGATTGTTGAGGCATTTTTATTCCGCGTGTCATAAAACTGGCTTGCACAGAGCAAGACGTCCAACACGTCAGTGGAAGTCATATGCAGCTCCATTCTCAATAATGGAGAAGGTGTGATGCCAGTAGACACCGTTATACTTTGCAGTCTGTCTGTGCTTATATCACAGTCCATTAACTGCTCCAGCTCATGTACTGAGCCTAAAGCCTTCCATTAGGATGACAACTCAAGAGCTCCACGAGGAAGGAGTTTGCTTAGCAGGGTTATTCACTCAGAACCTTGGCCCAGCCAGACTGGACTCGGTGCCATGCTTTGCCCTGCTGATGGAGGCCTGGCTAAGCTAAACCCATACGGTCAAGTGGTATTGTGTACAAGGAAATAACCCTCCTAGAACCTGCAGTGAGAGCAGGACCACAGATCAGCCCTGTTAGTAACATCTCCAGGGTATGAGCTGGCCCTTGCATTCAAACATCTCTGTGTTCTGTTTCCCAGTGCCTAGGTAGTACTTTTATTACCCAGGTTTTCTCTTTAGTTGCTCTTCTTCCTTCCAAAATATCCCAGATAATCAAACCTCGTCTTCCACATTTTCATGCAACACCTAGAAAACAAGAAGTCAGTTCTGCAAACTGTTGTTGAAGCTGAGAACTTAAATTTAAAATGGGACTTGCTTATTATTTCCAGAGAAGGAAATTCTAGCAAAATTCTTCAGAAGTCTGCCCAATTCTCCAAATGCAAGCAGAGGTATGGGAGCTAAGCAACTGATTGGATAAATTATGTTAACAGGACTGTGGTGTTTCTGAAAAATACTGGAGAATCTCCTCTGGAGAGCAGAAACTGTATGGTTCAACATCCTTGAGTCTAGTATTTGGGTACCATCTTTCTGTGTGAGAAAACACCAGCACAAGGCATTTAAGGCTTAGCAGTAAGGGGACAGCAATCAAAATACAAATGCCAAATATGCATGTGAACCTTGCAGCATCAGACATAAATTCAAGCTCAACTGGCAACCAGATAACTTACTTTTATTATTTACATCATGATGTTTCGAACCCAAACGGTAAGCAAGTGGTATTAAAAAAATCCTTATGAAGGAGAAGAAATAGCATATGCCAGGCATTAATTACCAAGACTTCTTAAGAAGGGTTTGACTCAAGTATTAAAAACCAAAACAAAACACTTCCCCCTCACCCCCTTCCCCCCAAAAAACCCCACCAATGGTTTCAGCTTGTTCCATAAGAACAGACTGGGGACAGGCAAGGGCAGAGCAAGAAGAGAAAAGAGAGAAAGGGTGCAAGAAGTTGCTTTAAACGAAAACCACTGGAAGTTACAAAATCAAAGGTGATTCATCATCACAGGACTTGAGACACACATGTACAAAACAGATGCCAAGTGTCCCTACAGAAAAAGTTTAAAAACCAAACCAAACCACTTCTTGAGCTCTTACAAGGAAAAAAAGACTACCTTCAGGAGAATCCTCAAAATAGAGAATATCTGCTGTCATCTCGTAAAACCAAAGACTTCCTTAGATATTAAAAAGTAATTTTTGACACTGCCTCCTGCATCTCACACCAAATATTTCAATATTAGATTTCATGATGAAGTTCGCAGAACATCTTTTGTTTTGTGAAACAAACACCTTGTCTGGGGAAAGGGTACTGCATGGTTGTGATGACCTCTACTAAGGTACAGTCTTGGTGGACCAAAAAAATAACAACAACTGATTTAACAACTGACAGCCACATAAGTAATGGTGACTGTGATCTCACAACAAGTATTCTGTGAAAACACTGTGCCACCAACCAATGTTATTTATATTTGGAAATTTAAATGGGCCAGTTTTCCTGAATGTAATAACTGTAAGTGACCAGGAAGATAAGCATTTAAAATGAGAAATGTAAAATAGGAATTATCATTTAACGACATCCCAAATCAATATCCAAAAAAGAAAAAACAAATAAAATATAAAGTAGAAAGGTAGAAGAAATAGTAAGGATTACTAGTTAGAAGAAAAACACACATAACTTAAGAGAAACTCAGGAAGCAATAAAATATCAATCACCACTAGCATTAAGGACAGTAAGATTTCAGACTCATATTAATGCACACTAGGTCATGCACAGATCCACCAAGAGACGCCGGCGGGGGGGGAGCAGCAAAAATGTAGAAATATTCACCAGAGCCTTTGATCTATATCTGGGACAAAATAAGGGCTGCATTTAATCTTGTATAATAAGAAAGGAACAGAAATGTTAATAAATTTACTAAGGGAAGATATATGGCAGCACTTCCTACAATTAAACATTTTTTCAGTCAAGATGCCCAACCTTCCACATAATTGTCTTAAAGGAACTAGTTGAGACTAACTTGCCTTTGGTCTGTGATAGAATAATGCATTGGTTAATTTGAGACTCAGTCAACGAAGCTTTAGTGACTAGTATCATTGATGTTAGTCAAGCACAACTTCAGAGAAGGCAGTCAAACAAGCTTCCTTTCCTAAATATGTTACAAATACTGATTTGTTACTGAATACAGCTACTTCACTGATAAGGTGAATTTGAAATTACCCAAGAGAACTTCACTCAGTACAACATGAAGCCTTGTTTAAAAACTAGCACTGTAAGAAACTAATATGGCACAGTTTAAATGGATTAAAAACCTCACACATGAACAGATCTCAAAATGCAACAAACAGGAAGACAATAACAAGCATGGCAGAATTTTGCAGTGTCCCTTAAAACCAAGTTCTTATACAGCATATAATAATTTTAATCAATGATCTGGATGATTAAAACACTTCATCAGTATAATTTGTAAAGGATACAAAAATCAGTGCTGCAATGCCCAGTCAGTCCATATGCAATGAGGTCTTTGAGTTGCCATTAGATATTTTGCTACGAGGCTTAATGTAAAGAGCTCCTGTTGCGACTTCTACAGCCTCTGTGCAATAAGGTTCAACACATCTTTGCTGGCCTTTTAATATGAATTCACAACATCCCTAGCCCTAATAACCACTGTCAGCTTTCACAGGAACTACTGGATCCTATGCCCCAGGCAATCTAAAGCACACAATACAAGACCCTTCACAGACAGTGGATTATCCTCTACCTACTACCACTAGGACTTCTGCAACTTCTCTAGAAGATTTGTTGCACGCCTGTCAGCCCAGACTAAACCAAACACAGGATATGCTGCTTTCCCTTTGAGAATGGCTTCTAACTATGCCTTCCACCAGAAACTTAAAATTTGAATCATGATACAAGATTAAAGACAACCTTGTTTCTTAGCTTGGATCCAGGCAGGCAAGGACAGAAGAGTTAATATTGCCCTGCTCACCGCTGCACTTTTTCTTTTTTCCTCTTTTCTCCTTAAGGCACTGTGGGAACAGAATAGATATTAAGAATTTAGGGTCCATTCTTATCAACAAACCCACTCACCTTGACTGCCTACAACTAGAACTAGCAGCCCCTTTCCCCAGTAGTCCTTTGAGGAAGTCACCAGCATCACTCATAGATGAATAAGCACACTAGGGACTAGTGAACTGCATGCCTGGGTGTCTGTCAAATTGGGGTACTGCTAATAGATAAGGTTTTTCTAAAGTGCCTCAGTGTCTGTATGCTGCATGAATAAGATAATCCCAGATAGCACAATGTCTTTTTCCCACGCGCTCCTCAAAACGTGTCATGGCTCTACGCCTTGTCATGGGGCTGACCTAAACAGGGTGGATAGCAGCTACGTCCTGCTCAGCAAACCATGCTGCCAGGTAACTCAGGCCAACTCCGTTTCTTCATCCCCGAACACACAGTGGACACGTTCCTTTGCGTTGTAATACACCTGCCCACAACGCAGACGTGGCTCGTCCTGCTGGTACCAGAGCTGTTCGTTGAACTCTGGGAAAAAGAAGGCAATTTCTCTGCTGGCCGATGCTGGTGAATCTGTTAGAACACAGAGGAAAAGGAGACAGATACCTCAAACATACTGTGTCCCAGAGGGAAGGGCAGAGGTTGAGGATGTACAGGAAAGTGCCAGGCTTTGTGTCACAAGACAGGTGCAAATGGATTCTGCAGAAGGGAGCAAATCATTAACTTTGACTCCGAAAACAGGAAGTGAGCAAAGACAGAGAAAATACCGTCATTCACCCCTTACTGAGCTCTAGTCCTTACCCAAAACTTGGCCAAGAAGGATAGGCCTACCTGAGCCATGCGTGGTGTTCCTGGTGTCAGTAAGGCCATACGCTCCTCGGATGGAGTCCGGCATGCTGTTTCGGGCTCGGAATACTTTGGTGGGTCCCATAAGGGATCTCCACAGGAGGATAGCATTTTCATGAGCCAAGATATAAGCCCACATGGGGCCGCTGAGAAAAGGACCAGGGAAGATCAGAAGTAGGTAAGGTTACAGCAGGGCAAAGCTTCTTCATTCTTATAAACACAGCAAAATCAAAGCAGCAAGGAAGCGCAGCTGCCATGCAGTGCTCTGCGGGAGGAGATATAGGCCAGTCATGACACCAGACAGTGAGACCACAGTTTGGAAGCAAAGCCTTCGCTTTAAGCACCTCCTCCTAGAGGATGGTACCCGCAGCCTGTGGGGACGCTACTCCACTGAATACTTTGCTGTTACAACAGAAGTGGTCCCTGACACTTCCCCGCCCTTGAGCCCAGAGCCTTCACTGTCAGTATGCCACAAGCACTGACTCCTGGAGAGACATGTCCTACACTGAAGGCCCTGTGGCAGACTGCTCAGGATACCGGGGCTTTCCTTGAACAAGACAACGGTCCACCTGCAAAATGAAGCGAGCTCCCTCCTCACGCCCAGCACAGCCGCAGGCTTGGCAGGTACCTGGCCATGAACTCCACCAGCCGCTGGTAGAAGAATTGCCCTGCAGGAGAAACACGGCCTGAGTAACGGCCTGCCTGGCCATGCTGTCCGCAGAGCCGAGCCGGCCCGTCGCAGCCCACCCACCCGCGTGCTCCCGGTAGGAGCACCGGCCCTGCCCCCCCCGCCCGGCCTACCCTGCCTGCTCCCGGTAGGAGCGGAGGCCCTGCCCCCCCCGCCCGGCCTACCCGCCTGCTCCCGGTAGGAGCGGAGGCCCTGCCCCCCCCCGCCCGGCCTACCCGCCTGCTCCCGGTAGGAGCACCGGCCCTGCCCCCCCCGCCCGGCCTACCCCGCCTGCTCCCGGTAGGAGCGGAGGCCCTGCCCCCCCCCGCCCGGCCTACCCGCCTGCTCCCGGTAGGAGCGGAGGCCCTGCCCCCCCCCGCCCGGCCTACCCGCCTGCTCCCGGTAGGAGCACCGGCCCTGCCCCCCCCGCCCGGCCTACCCGCCTGCTCCCGGTAGGAGCGGCGGCCCTGCCCCCCCCCGCCCGGCCTACCCGCCTGCTCCCGGTAGGAGCACCGGCCCTGCCCCCCCCCCGCCCCGCCTACCCGCCTGCTCCCGGTAGAAGCGGCGGCCCTGCCCCCCCCCGCCCTGCCTACCCGCGTGCTCCCGGTAGAAGCGGCGGCTGTCCTCCCGCCCGCAGCGGAGCTCCTTGGCGCGCACGATGAGGAAACGGTTGCTGAGGATGGTCTCGTGCACGGCCTGCGGGCAGAGGCGCAGTGCTGGGCGGGCGGCGGCGGCGGGGACCCCCGGGGACCCCCGCTCCGGGCCGGGCCGCCCCGGCGCTCACCTCCAGCACCAGCGGATGCGCCACAGCGTCCGGCTTCAGCAGCGCCAACGTCAGCTGCAGCGGCCGCACCGCACGCCCCGCCGCCGCCATCATGGCGTCGCCCCGCCGGGCGCCGTCGCGCGGGTGACGCTAGGTGGGGCGGGGCGTCGCGCGGGTGACGCTAGTGGGGCGGGGCGGAGGGCGGACCCGCGGGGCGGCACGGAGGCGGCACGGAGGCGGGGCCGGGGCCGTGGGGCGGGGCCTCGCCTGTCGCGTAGCAGCGCGGACGCGGCGGCGGCGGCGGCGGCGCCATGGCGGGTCCGGCGGCGGCGGTGGCGGAGCAGGCGCGGGACGAGGCCTCGGCGGCGGCCGGCGCTGAGGAGACCGTGAAGATCATCTGCCTGGGCGACAGCGCCGTGGGCAAGTCCAAGTGAGTGGCGGCCGCCGCCGGCCGGGGCGCCGCGGGGGGGGGGGGCGAGCCGCGGCCTCACCGCTGTGCGGTGCTCTGCCCGCAGGCTGCTGGAGAGGTTCCTGCTCGACGGCTTGTATCCTTGCGGAGCGCCGCCCGCCCCGCCCCGGACCCGCCCCCGAGCGGCCCCGCGCTGCTGCGCAGGTGTGGCCGGGCCGGCGGGGGGGGGGCGAGCGGGGGGGCGCGGCCGGGCCGGCGGGGGGGGGGGCGAGCGGGGAGAGCGCGGCCGGGCCGTCGGGGGGGGGGGGAGCGAGCGGGGTTCGCGGCCGGGCCGTCGGGGGCGAGCGGGGGGCGCGGTGTTGCCGTCGGGGGCGAGCGGGGAGCGCGGCCGGGCCGTCGGGGGCGAGCGGGGGGGCGCGGTGATGCCGTCGGGGGCGAGCGGGGGGCGCGGCCGGGCCGTCGGGGGCGAGCGGGGGGGCGCGGTGATGCCGTCGGGGGCGAGCGGGGGCGCGGCCGGGCCGGGGGGGGAGCGAGCGGGGGGCGCGGTGTTGCCGTCGGGGGCGAGCGGGGGGCGCGGGGGCCGCTGCGGGGCCGTGAGGGACGTGCTCCTCCGCGGGCTCCTTGACGCGGGCGCAGCCGCCCCCAGCAGCTCTCCACCTTCGCGCTGACGCTCTACCAGCACCGCGCCCGCGTGGACGGCAAGCCGGTGCTCGTGGGTAAGCGGCGGCGCTGCCCGGTGCTGCCGGCAGCCGCAGCAGCCGGGGGGGGGCCCGGGTCACGGCGGGGGGGTCCTGGCGGTGGGCGAGGGGAAGCCAAGCAGCGGCTTGCAGGCGGAGAAAGGGGGAACGGGGGGGTCGCTGCTCGGTCCTCGGGCAGTAACCTTTCACCTCCGGTGCTTCTAGGCAGTGCTAGACCTAAGGCAAAAATGCTTGTTTTTTGCGAGAAATTAAATACGTGTAAAAGTGATTGCTGCCAGAATCCTGCTTTGGTTGCGTTAGCCGCTGATTCAGTCCGTGCTTGTTGCGCGGGATGCAGTCTCGTAACGAAGCCAAGCGAAGACCTACCCGTGAAAGCAGTCACCCCATTTCTCCATCCACCACCTGAGTGCGCTTCCAGAACTAGCCCTGCCCGTTGTTAAACCAGTTCAGGAAGCTAACCATGCATATTAACCACTGGCAAAATAAATGAATGGTTTTCTGCTCATTTGGGCTCCTGAAGCGTTTCATTAACAAGCGCTAGTGCTGGTGAAAGGGGGAGGTGGGAATGCACAGGCAAAGGAAAGAAGAGCAGGGAGCAGACCTGCTCTTTTTTGAGACCTAGGTATTATATTGTTTTAGCTGCAGCGTAAAACCATCCCTTCAGACTCCTTTACTCTGTCAATATAGTAAGCGAGAAGAACAATGCCGTCTACTCATTACAAAACAGTCTACAGTGGGATTTAGCCGCCTACCGGAAAGAATTCTAAAAATCCCTGTCATAGATCTACTTTAGGTATTTTTAGTTGTTGGGGTTTTTTTTAATCATCCTTTTATCAGGTATTTTTAATTGGTTAATTACTTCAGGTGTATGTACCAATACTATATTTCAAGTTGTAGAGTTTTTTAAGTCTCTTCTCTGAATATGTCCGGCCTGTATATTCTTATCACAAAATACCACATGTCTTATGTCAACCTCTGTTAGTTCTTTGAAGTCTTACCTGTTAGTCTGTTTATCTGTTTATCTGTGACGGCACCGTATTATTCTGTGTGTTGCGGATAGAAGTTCAGGAAAACCGTAATCTTATTCTGTGGTCGATGCTCTATACCACTGCTTGTATTGCAACTATTTCTGCATTTTCAGACATCCCAGCTATGGAAGGGACTGAGAGAGGTCATCTAGCACATCGCTCTGCACAGGAAAAATCTTTACTTATGTCACTCCTGACAGATATTTATCCATTTCGTCTATTTAAAGGCCTCCAATGATAGACTGCTAGGCCATCTGTTCCAAGGCATCACTGTGCTTACTGCTAGAAAGTCTTTCTTGATAGTTAATGTGAATCTTCTCTATTCAAGGTAAACCTGTTATTTCCTATCTTTCCTGGACACTGAGCAAGTTTTTTTCCCTTCCTGTTTGCACCAGCCTTCTACATGTTTGAACACTGAACATCTCTCCTTTATATCACCTCTTTCAGGGTAAACAGCCTCACTTTTTACTCTGCCTTTTCTCGCAGGGCATGTTTTCTAGATCTCTTGTCAGTCTTGATTCTTCCTCTGAATTCTGTTCAGTGGTTTGTGTTTGAAATGCAGTTTGCAAAAACAGAGATAGTTCTTCAACAGAGTCTTACCAGTGTGCATCAACACTTTGAGTCAGGAAATCCTGCAATTCTTAAACAACTAATGTCTTTAATATAGCAAAGCAGCACCCATCTATTTTGCAGTTTTATTATTGCTAACTTGGTTAGAACCAATGGTTTCAATAATAAACTGATGCAGATAACTGATATGGTTTCTAATACGGCTCTGTGTAAGTTCATAAGTAGAATTAGAGACCATCCTGGGAGGCAAGAAGGATGATGAACAGCACTTAGCTGGATATGAGCTTCAAAACAGGACTGTATTCCAAACAGCTAATGTGACCTTTGGAGGTAAAAACAGAACATTAATTAGAGAGATTATATGGCTATCCCAAATTTGAAATGTTACCCTGAGACACCTCTTTGAAATCATTACTGCAAGGCTGTGTCTAATTCTTATTTCTGTGATTCAGTAAAGGCATTGAAAAATGGTGAACTTTTCAGAGAAAAGCCATGAGAACAGTTGAAGGATGGGGGAAAAAGGGCCCAATGATAAGAGACTCGGTCTGGTTTGCTTCTCAAGGAGAAGTGATAAGGTGAAATATGAGAGAACAGGAATTTGGTACGAAAAGATGCTTAGTGTAGCAAGCAATGTTTAACAAGCTCTAGTTGACATTTGGAAAACTCAGGTAAAAAATAAGGTGCTTTTTATTAAGCGGTCAGTGGAATTAACCATTGAGAGAACTTGCCAAAGTATGAATTCATGTATCATGGCCTTCTTTTTAATAGGGAATTAATTCTTTATTAAGTAATCAGCTCTAGTTTAAGTACGTCATTTGGCTTATGTTATACATAGAGTTCACATGTCTTCTGGCTTCACCTTTTATGAACATAAGTTCTGATCACCCAAGCTACCTTGCAGAGAAGACCTATCATAAGTCGGGATTCAGAAAGGCAGATAATTTGACTCGAAAACCCCAAATTGTGGAGAATTATCACTTCCCTTGTTAGTTTAATTTTTCCTCTGCTGAGCTATTCCTAGTGGCCATTGTCAAGTTCGGTATGGTAGAGTTAGGATTGCATTCAAATGGGGTGTATTTCTTTACTCTGTGAATCTCACTTTTTCAGGATTTTAAAGTCTGATAAAGTCTCATGTTGCGGAGTGACATGGGGTATCGCAGGCCAGATTTGGAGCATTCACTGGTGAAAAGAGCAGTGCTTTTCAGTAAGCCATAGCAAGTGGTCTTATGACAGCTGTTACACTGGGATGTTAATTTATGGACATTCAGTAGGTCATGGCCACTGGCCCCTATTTGTTCCCTGTAAGTGAGGATCCTGAAATGGCGTGTTAAAAGGAGCAGGCAATTTTAGAAGCTAAGCAGAACTACCCAGAATGAATGCAAGTGTGGTCTGATGAGTGCTTGCCTATATTTTGGGCAGTTTAGGAAGTCATTATCCTGCCAGTCTGATATAGTATCCAGTCAGAAACTAATCCATTTCAGTGCAAAGTAAACCCTAAGGAAAGTGGCATAATTGGCTTTAGGTTGAGTGGTGTGCTTCAGTCTAGCTGACTGAAGTATAGCTACATCTGGTGGTTCTTAGTTGAAGCTCTGTAAATTTATGCAATAAATAAGACACAAATTTTAGCCCCGAAATTCAGTAAGAGGAGGGGGAAGGATCTCTACTTGAGGCACGCAAGCAGAAATAGAACTAAAATGTTGATGACTGTTCAGGTATGCTTTATGATATAGGCGTAGTCTGCAAGGTATTTAATGGATTGGGACCTGTCTGTCTCAGGCTAACTTGCTTACCCTTCCTAATTTTAGAACCAGTTGTGCTCCTGGAAAGGGCAGAGTTAGACTGCCTAGAAAAGGAGATGGAGCATTTCTCATGGCAGGCACCTGGCTATTTACCACTGCGTTAGAAATCAAGCTTTCTCAGACTGTTTAGATATTGTGTCCTATTGTCATTTCTGGTGACTAAGTACCATACATTGTTATCACTCTTTGCACCTTTGTCTTACTGTCCTCTATAAGTCATATCTACTGATGATTTTTCTTTTGCTAGTGTGTTTGTAGGAATGCTGAGTGCCTGTGTAACCAGTCAGCACAACTCATAGCTAAGCCTAGCTAAGAAGAGGTTCTAGTTTTGCATGATCTCTTGCTCGTGGAATATCTCAAATTAGTGAGGTGAAACCTAATTTGTGACCCAGAGTAGATGGGCTGGGCTTTGCATCTTGGGTGTAGGTTGTGAGGAGAACAGACCTTGGAAAGTCGTGTCATTCTGAACTTGTCTTTTGTCTTACAGACTTCTGGGACACAGCTGGACAAGAGAGGTTCCAGAGCATGCATGCGTCCTATTACCATAAGGCTCATGCTTGTATCATGGTAAGGGTAGTGTCTCAGCTGTGATTTGGTGGAATTTTGACTGATAACAGTCCCAATTGACATTGGTTTATATGTTACTTTTCACATTTATACTTATATTTTTTGTCCCTTCTAGTTGCTTAAAAGACTTTCCTATATTGTTCCTTTTTCTCTCACCAGATAAAACCACTGTAGTTGGGAATGTTTAGCTCTTTTTATCTTCCTGATGGCACCCTTACTACATTCCCTGAGTTTGTTTTCTTCTATATTTCCTTACGCTGGTCACTGTGTTTCCAGTAAAGAAGTACCTAAAACCGAACATACAACTTTAGATGCAGTCCTGTCAGAGGTGATGTGAGAGAAAGGATATCCCTTTCTTATTCTGTGATGTGACTTTTGGATTATGCAGTACAAAACTGTTCTGACGTGTTCTGCAGAGGCACCACATAAGACAGGCTTTTCTGATCTTCTGCTCTTTGTTTTCACATACTTTGCTGCTTCTTGTATTTACAGCTCAAATGAGTCTTGGTTTTTTCCTTCTAACCTGCTTAGGTCTCTTGGTCTGTACTGTTGCTTTAACTTTTCCCTATTTGTCATTATTTGTGAACATCAGTCAACTTCACTGATAATGTAATGGTTAAATTAGAGGAGCCTCACATTTGGTCCTACTTAGCATAACAGATTTTTCTTGGTGCTTGTTCATTGTCATGGGTGATAGAGTGCTTGTCATTGTACAAAATAAGAATGTAAAGGAAACCCAGGGACTGTTGCCAGCATGGTGCAAAGAAAGGGGTGGCTGCATGTTTAAAGGCTTGCTAGATATTCTCCCTTTTATCTTTCATCCTTTCTAACAAAAGCCAGTTTCTGTTGTTGTCCTACTTAAACAGTTGTAATTGACTCTGTCAGGAGGCTCCAAGGAATGCTACCTCAAATCTTTTAATCCAGTTGAAATACCCTCCTCCAGATGTTGCCTTCAGCTGCTGTATTTGCGGTATTATGTCCTTAAAGAAAGACTAGAAGAATGTAGGACTGGGGCAAATTCTGGATTCCGTACAAGTGTTTGGTGCAGTGGGTTGATCAGGAGCTGTCCTGCTGTAGGCCCCATGATAGCTGGTTCTTTTTCGGAAGGTGTTCGATGTTCAGCGGAAAGTCACCTACAAGAACTTGAGCAGCTGGTACAAGGAGCTGAGAGAGTTCCGCCCGGAGATTCCTTGTATTGTAGTGGCCAACAAAATTGATGGTGAGTATGTATTTTCAGCTTCTCAGGGTTATGATGTGATTCTCTTCTGACCTGACTGGTGAAAGAATGTCATTTGTCTGTTTGATCCAGGTGAGTTCTTGAATATTAGTCCCTTAGAGCTGTATTTTACTAAGTGAATAGCTGGATCCTCTACTGACCTTTCATGGTGTCTTATAGGCTCTTGTTCTTGTCTTGCTAGCAGTTAACAATACAAGTTCAGTCCATTTACAGTTTATTCAAGTGATGTGCTTCCAATTCTGTCCTTACCATGCTGCACATTTCATCCAAGAACCCCAAAGCTGGTTGGAGCAGTGATTAGTCAAAAATTACCGGATGTCTTGATGGAAAAGGAGCGTAACCTATTCTGTGGCTTCCCCTGATACAGACAGTAGCTGCCTTTGTATTGCTAATTCAGCCTGCAGGTTTCCAAGGGTCTCCACGGTAGCGTGTCTAAATATACCTGATGGCAAACTTGTTCAGCTCCCTCTGCAGATGACTGGATGCTTGCCTCCTCTTCTTAGGGATGCCAGCTAGGCATTCATTAATGCTGTCATTTGGGTTGTGATCTGTCTCCAGCATCTTGTGAGAGCACCTAATTCTTCACCTTTCTGCTCAGCATCGAAGAGCGGACCACATCCCCTTAGGTCCACAATCTCCTGCTGTTCCCTATCAAGTACAGTGTCAGAAATGGGCTTCCCTCCTGACGTTCATGGTAGGAGTCATCGCAGCTATAAATAGGTGTCCCTATCTGAACAAGTCGTCTGGGCTCCCGCTGTAGTCTATGGAAGTTCATTTGGTTCAGTGGTGGGTTTTAGGGCATGATTGAGCTTACCTAGTGGAAGACTTTCCTCTAGGATGAGTCAATACAGCCTTGGATCCACTGACTGCACAGGGAACCCAAGGCAAATTGACCTGATGTTGGAACCCATATTGTAGACGCTGCATCTGTGTAGGTGAATCCTGCTCTCAGTTTTCTATGTGAGAGTAGGGAGTGCTCCAGGAGACTCCTCTCCCCTGCTTTGTTTGCTGTATTCCACCAGCACAAGGAAATGATCAGCCTACAGCTCTTAGCACAGGTCCAGCCTGCAGAATCATTTATCCAGCTTCCTGCTTCCTCCAAGGAGGCAGGGAAGAGCTCCCTGGGCAGTTCTCATTGGCAAGCATTTGGAGTCTGACCTACTTCAGCTGTTGCTTCCATGAGAAAAGATGGATGGTCTGGAATCATTCTCTTTCTGTGTTGGTACGCAGACTGTCTTTCTACCAAAACTTTGAGCTGTGACTGCTGTGCCAGCATGGGCTGTAGGTACGCTGTAGATTTGTTCCAAAATTGAAAAAGGCCCCTTGCCTACTGAGGTTAGAGTAGCCGGACCTGTCTGTTAAATATATATAACGATATAGTCATTTGTATGCTCTGAGCCTATCCTTGATTCACAGGAATGTGGGTAATGTGGCATAAAGACAGTGGCCGGATATGGTTAAAAAGTGCAAAATGGAGGGAGAGGCATGATTAGTGTTGGCAGTGGTAACCAGGTCATGTGGACACATAGCAAAATTCACAGGGATATACCTGGAAAACATTCACAGTTGCAGCACAGCAAGTGAACTGGGATGTCTTCTGCTGCAAAACATTATTCATTTATAGCACATCAGGATCTGTCTGCGTTTTAGTCAAGCACCATGGACAAGCAACAAAACCTCTTTCCTTTGTGTGTCGTCTTGTCAACTGTTTGCTGATGCTGTCACTTATAAAACCCTCTGGCTCTTGGGGAGGACTATCCTGGCCTTGCACTGCAGTGAGGAGGCCCTGACAGCTAGATCAGGCTCTGGTCTCCGTATGTTCCACCAACCCATGTATATGTTGGCATCACTGCCTACAGTGATGTCTCAGTGACCACTTCTTCTTTTTTCCCCCAGCGGATATGAAGGTGACCCAGAAAAGCTTCAACTTTGCCCGGAAGTTCAATTTGCCCTTTTACTTTGTGTCTGCTGCAGATGGCACCAACGTAGTGAAGGTAAAACATAGCTGTTTGGCTCAGTGTCCATGAGAGCCCAATACAGTGCAAGGACATGGAGATTGCTACAGGCACAGAGAGCAGAAAAGGGGCCAGCACTTCTGGTTGGTCACTTGTGATGGTTCTGGTAGCTATAGGTTGTTGCAAAGTTTTTTTTTCTTGGGGTGTGGAAATAGACAGTTTCCCTATCTTGAAGAAACCCAGCGTCCTTTACTTTGAGTGACAAGCATTCTCCTTCTCATCAGCTCTTCAATGATGCTATCAAACTGGCAGTTGCTTACAAACAGAATTCAGGCGATTTCATGGATGAGGTCATGCGAGAGTTGGAGGTAAGAAAAGCTCTACTTACTGCACCCCTCCCTCTTCTAAAGTGATTAGCAGCTCTTCCCTTTTTCCCCTGAGGGAAAGCTGGGCGCCTGCACCAGAGGGTGAAACTTTGCATGCTTGGAGAGAGTTGCTTTATGCTGGTGACACTATGGGGTTTGTGAGCTGCCCATGTCTGGTTTGGACTGGATGAGGTGGCGACACTCGGGAGAGCTCATGCTGCCCTCGGCAGAGTTTGAGAGTACCACAGCAAAGCAGAGTGTGGCTGTTGCTCTCATGCTTCTCAGAGTTTCTTGTCCTGCTCCTTTTCAGAGCTTTGACCTGCAGAATAAGAGTGAGGACTTGTCGGAAACAGAGGAGAGCTGCCCTGAAGAGAAGCCCCCATCTGCCTAAAGCCTCGGATCCTGAGTTTGTTGTTTGCCATTTCCCTGGATTTCTGGGGTTAGTTACAGCTGGCCTTCACAGAGGAAAGTGATCTTTTCATGTGCTCAGTACTCTGGTGGTGAACAGCTGGGCCTTTCCCCTTCTTGCATCTCTGACTGTCTGGGCATGGCCTTCCTTGACCGGGCCCTGCCCACCATGGTCAAGGAGAGGGGCAAGAATGTCCACATGGTTGCTGCATGTTCCTTAGAGGCTGAGCTTGCTGGGAGAGCCGAGCCACTCTTGGATCTGCAGGGAAGAGTCCTGCCCAGATGCTTTAATAGTACCTACTGGAGAAAACAAACACTAAAGAATTTTTTTATAAAGCTTTGAGCTTGGATCCTGCACTTTTGTTATAGGGCAAAGCACAGGTCAGACTGCCAGCCCTCCCCGTTGCTTTATAGCTTATCTAGTGCTGCCTCCCTCTCCACCCATTTGATCTCTGCTGCACTGTTTCTCTGCGTTTCCCTTCCCATTCTGTTATGGAGCAGCCAAATCCAGCGGACTTCTGGACTCAGGGAATTTCTCTTTTCAGGCCTGCTAGAGCTGAATGGGGTGGACTCTCACACCCAGAAGGTTTCTCCCACCGCAGTCTGATGGATGTGGCTGCTGCTGTTCCAGTGTATGGATCCAAAGGCTTAGTGTGTGTTCCAAAGAGCCAGATACATACTCAAACATGCGCACACATACACGACTCGTGACTCGCAAAACAGATTAACGCAGGTAGTGGGTGCTGGTAAAGGCACCACTCTTAAAACAAGCAGCACTCCCATGAACATAGCCCAGTCCTTTTCTTCTACAGCTGGTCATGACTGATGTTCACTAGTGAAGCATAAACATGCTTCCTTACTTCTTAGACTCACGAGCAGCTCATATCCATGGATCCCTTGTATATTAGCAGGGCATTAAGCCCATCTAATATCTGTGCCCAGATGCCAGCCTACTTAGTCATCGGCTCAGACCTTGGGCCTTTCCAGATGTGGGTCTCATCTTGTTTGTGTGCTAGTCTGATGTGACATTTGCTTGTGAACTGCACCTACACGCAGGGATCCCACCAGTAGCTGGCCCTAGACACCTGGTGTTTCCAACTGCTGGCTCCCAGGCCAGTGGGCCCCTAGGACCTGGGTTCCCTCCTCCCGTTGCTAGCACTCAGGCCTCTCGACACACGCACAGGGAAGAGAGCAGGGCCGCAGAGAAAATGGTTTGGAATAGCTTTTATAGAGAAGGTGACGTAGACTGTGGTGATTAGCCGCAAGGCTGTTAGGTGAGCAGTCTGTTTATGTGTGACCAGCCCCTTTATCCCCCCTACTCTGCCTTTTCCCATGCTTATACCTTCCCCTCATCTACCTTGACCCCTCCCTTTCTCCGCCCTAGTCTCCTTCCAAATAAACAACCCACCCCCAGTTACTTTTTCCCCCTGGCTCCCAGTTTTGCTACATCAATACCCGTATTTGGTATTTCAGATGCGGTTCTCTAGTTCATCTTGGACTTCCGTGTTATTACTGATGCGGTTTTCTGCGTAGCGCCAGCCTTGCCAGGTTCCACTCCCCCAAAGGACCTCAGCAATCCCTTCAGTTATCTGTGAAGCTTGGCTGTCTCTCATATTACTTCCCCCTTAAACACTTGTGAAATCTGGCCATTCCTCATGGCGCTGTCTGTAACTCTTGTCAGCTTCCCACTCTTATTTCTCATGTCAAGCGGCTCTTGGTCTACTCAGTCAGCCAACACTTAGGCCAGGGCCTAGTCACCCACTTGCCTGCCTTAACACGTTCACCAAAAGTTGTCTTCATGCCGCATCATTTTTCCCCAGCCTCAGCGCGCCAGCCTTCTCCGTCCCGTTGCTGCCTGCGTGGCTCCGAGCACCCTCCTCTCCGAGCGGGCAGAGTTTCAGCCCGTTGGGTGACTCTTTGCCTTTGTGGCCAACTGGCTGCACGCGGCCTCGTTTTTCGGTGCCGTCTACGGAAATCCCTGCCGTGGCCCCGAGACACAATTGGACTGAGGCATGGTCAGCTCTGGGAATAGGCAATTTTATTTCTAGAATTGAGTAAAGTTTCAGGGTTTGCGGGCAGTGAGGGGAGGGTGGGCTGGGCAGAGCAGGCCTTTGGCGCTGGGGCTGCCTCTGGGTCGGTGGGCATTGCCCCAGAAGGAAGCGGTCACCACACATTGCAGCCTGCCCTGGATCCCGTTTGCCTTGCTGCTCAAGTCTTACTTCCCTTTAGGACCCGCAGCAGCTCCTGCACCCCAGTAAAGAATTCCATGAGCTTGTGGCGTGGATATGGGCAGGACACAGGCCTGGCCGGTTGTGTTGGTATTGGTCTTGGCCTCTGGAATGGGCTGGAGGCTGAGAATGAATGACCCCATCTCCATGACGCTTCTTGCTGTGTGCTCATCTGTAACAGGATCCATCTGTATGTAATACCTGCACATGACATGCACATGGAAGTGGATGCACGAGCTTGCTCTGCTGCATGTAATGCATGGACAAGGATGTGCATGTTCTTGGATGTGCATGTGCAACCACACAAGTTCACTGAGACCTGCGGACCAGGGAATGGAAGAGTTGGGCAGTATCCAGGCATCACTCTGTCACTAGGCTCAGCTCCCTGTCCGACTCAGCACTTCTTTCATAAGTCGAACTCTGCTGTGAACCTCTCTAGCATCATCCCGTTCCCCGGGCAGTGCCCAGCGCTGAAGTGAGCACCCCATTCTTTGGCCACACCGGGATGTGTGGCACCAGAGCATGAGGCTGAGGAGCTGCAGGGATTACTGCTGGCTGGTGTGAACTTGCCAGGATTGGGAAGAGGTTTTGGGCTGGCTTGGCAGCCTTTGCTAAACCACGTGGCATTCTGGGAAGTGCCTGCAACTGGAGAAGTAAATGGATGCTGATTATTGCAACTGATCACTGTGGAAACATGGCGTGTACCTTGTGTCAGTGTGCCTGCCAGAGTCCAATACTCTGATCAGGTTCTTTTAGATATTCCACGCATGGAGGGTGTAATGTTTGATATCAAAATTTACTTCTTTGAACATATTTGATATTACATGGGATTTTTGATTTAGCAGAGTGATACAGCAATATACTGAAATCACAATACAGGTGTGAGTTACACTTAGGAAAACACAGCAATTGCAATATACAATTCAATCGCAATACAAATGTGATCCCCATTACCGGTCTCTATAATATGCTCACGGTCACGATGCTGGCCGTCCCCAATCGCCAGAAAGGAATATGTGCCTTGAAACCAGCTCTCCAAAATTCTTTTGTTAGTTGTTCAGCTTTTATACTCTATGCTGAGCTGAGCCACCTATACGCTTCCCCCCATGCTGGTCTGGCTAACTCAGCGAGACATTCATACTCTTTTGATGAACTCAGGGAGAAGCATTTACACTGGTTGATCCGCTCATTTGACATAGATGTTTTTGTAAAAAAAAGGCCACCTTCCAGTCCCCTTTGTGTTGAAATAAAGTCAGCTTTCTGTGCAACAGCTGTGGTCAGTCACATCCTACACTGTTCCTGAGCTTCATGGGCACCGCGCTCTTGCCCATCTCCTCTGACTCTTCTTCCACTGTAGGGGTTTCATGGTCAGTCACAGCGGCACCTCCCGTTCCTGCCCCTCTGCTCTGGGGCCCAGGGACCCGGGTGCTGTTAGGGCACTGCATGCAGACAGTCAGGGCTGCAGCAAACGGCAGCCGGGGCGGCATGGCAAGGGGTCAGCTTCAGTGCAAACCGGAGAGCTGCGGAGAGGAGCGTGCGGGCCTGAGAGGGGGAACAGCATGGAAACTGCCTCCTTCTCCGTCCAGTGCCCAACACTGCATGCGCTTGGCCGCATGTACCAAGGGCCCCAGCTGCCCTCAGCCCCAGGCAGTGTTGAACCAGAATTGCTCTGTTGCTTGTCAACAGCAAGTACATTAATCCTGCCACACGGTGCTGGTAAGCTTAACTCGGCCAAGGTGCACTGTGCTGCACGTGCATTTTACTGTTTTCTGTAGGAGAGCTGACCTCGCCCGGGGCGCAGGACCTATCCCGCTTGAACATCTGTCTGCCATAGCCTCAAGCAGCCTTGGCAGAGGCAGTGCAGGGAGCTGGGCAGCGCTGCCCACCCCAGGGCTGCGCACCCTCGTGCCGCGAGCGGTGTTCAGCCAGGGCTCTGCTGGGCGTCCGATCCCAGCGCCCGCAGCTGCCGCCTCCGCTCCTGCTCATGACCCCCCCGCGCCGGACCCAGCGCTCCGGAACTGGCAGCTCTGTGACATCGGCCTCGGCGCCACGGCGCCGGCCAACGCGGACACCGCGGGCACCGCGCTCGGCTGCCGCAGCGGTGCGCCGAGCGCTGGGTGCCAGCAGCTGCGTGGTGCCGCTGGGGAAGATGAAGCTGCTCCCCCTCCTCCTGGTGCTGGCCGCGGGCTGGCCCACGCGTGACGCACAGGACAGCTGCGGGTGAGTGGCACGAGGCTTTGGGAGAGCGTGTTTGGGGGCCCTGCAGGGAGCCCGCTTGCCCCCACGGCTGCACGGGGCTGCCCAGGCCGGGGCAGGAGGCTCAGCTCCTCCGCAGCACCCAGGCTCCCGGCACGTCCCGCCGCGGGGCTGCGGCCGTGCACCGCGCAGGGGCCTTGGCCCTGCTGGCCGCACGCTGCCTCCTGCGGAGGGGAGCAGGAGCGACGACGACGACGACTTTCAGCCTGAGCGGAGCGGGCAGCAGTCGAGGGCGGCACTAACGAGTTTCTGATTACAGCGGGAGCTGCGGGCTCCGGCCCATGGACTCTTACTACAGCACGATGCGCGTCGTGGGCGGTGCGGATGCCCAGCCGGGGTCCTGGCCCTGGATCGTCAGCATCCAGGTGCCCTGGCCAAGAGGCACCGGGCACATATGCGGAGGGTCCCTCATCAGCCCACAGTGGGTCCTCACAGCAGCTCACTGCTTCATAAACGCCAGGTGAGGAGGCTCAGCGAACGGGGACGTCCCCACAACACGGGCAGGTGCCCTGGCTCTGCTCTCTCCAACGCCTCTCTCCATCTCCCTTCCAGCTATGTCGAGACGTGGCGTGTAGTGGTTGGTGCCTCCAGTTTGCTTCAGCTGGGCCCCGAGGTCCAAGTGCGCAACATTAAGCGCCTAGTGACGCACGAACACTATGATAACCGCTCGCAGAGAAATGACATCGCATTGCTGGAGCTGGACCATCCCGTGCAGTGCAGCTACTACATACAGCTTGCGTGTGTGCCCGACGCTTCCCTGCGCGTGTCAGAGCTGTCGCCTTGCTACGTCAGCGGCTGGGGCGCCATGGAGGAAGGATGTGAGTCCGCAGCAAGCGCTGCTCTTCCCTGAGCGCAGGCTCGGCGCGCTGTCGAGACAGGGGCTGCGCTGCCCGAGAGCAGGGTCAAGCCCAGGGTCAAGGCAAAGGGACGTATGCTGTAAAGAGGCGGCCTTGACCCCTTGCCCAAAGCAAGGCAGAGGGGCGGCACCAGTACATACGCCCCTCGAGGTCCAAAGCCAGGTCTTTGGGAAGGCGTTCACCCAGGCAGGGAGGGAGGAACGGCAGCGAGCTGCCGGGTGCCAATTCCTTTCTGTGCCCACAGCTCAGATACGACCTGCCGTCCTGCAGGAGGCCCTCGTCCACCTCATCGACAACCACATCTGCAACAGCAGCCGGTGGTACGCAGGGGCCATCAGGAACACCAACTTGTGCGCGGGCTACCAGCAAGGCGGCATCGACACCTGCCAGGTAGGAAGGTGCAGCAAGGCAGCCCGCAGCAGCGGTGCAGCCCCGTCACGGCCTCCCGTACGTACGGATGGATGGATGCTGCCCGCGCTCTGCCCGGCCGGCCGCCCGTCCAGCTCTGCTGCCACCAGCGACAGAGCTCGCCTGCCCTTCCCGTCTGCAGCGCCTTGGCGACTCGTCCCCTTGCCCCAGGTGCTGGGCACTCTCCACAGAGAGACCGTGCAGGGCTCCAGGTGCCCCAGACGCCCACATCCCTACCCCGGAACAGCCCCATCCCACGCATCCGGGATCGCCGTGCAGACCCGGGACAGAGCCCACCTTGCAGGCGCACGCTCCCCTCCCCAACCAGCTCCTGCAGGCCCCAGCAGCCGAGACGGGCCGCTCTGCCGCGCAGGCAGCTCCGCGAGGTGCTGCCGCAGGAGCAGCCCCAGCCGTAGCGCTGATGCCGGCCGCCCGGCAATAAACGCCTTAAGCCTCTCTCCCGCGCTGCAGGGCGACAGCGGTGGCCCCCTCGTATGCAAAGACAGAACCGCCGACTACTACTGGCTCGTCGGCGTCACCAGCTGGGGAAAAGGCTGCGGCAGAATGCAGCAGCCCGGCATCTACACCTCCACCCAGCACTACTACAACTGGATCCTGTTACAGATGAGCACACAGCAAGAAGCGTCATGGAGATGGGGTCATTCATTCTCGGCCTCCGGCCTGTTCCAGAGGCCAAGGCCAACACCAACACAACCGGCAAGGCCTGTGCCATGCCCATTTCCACGCCACAAGCTCGTGGAATTCTTTACTGGGGTGCAGGAGCTGCTGCGGGTCCTAAAGGGAAGTAAGACTTGAGCAGCAAGGCAAACGGGATGCAGGGCAGGCTGCAATGTGTGGTGACCGCTTCCTTCTGGGGCAATGCCCACCGACCCAGAGGCAACCCCAGGGCCAAAGGCCTGCTCTGCCCAGCCCACCCTCCCCTCACTGCCCGCAAACCCTGAAACTTTACTCAGTTCTAGAAATAAAATTGCCTATTCCCAGAGCTGACCATGCCTCAGTCCAATTGTGTCTTGGGGCCGCGGCAGGGATTTCCGTAGACGGCACCGAAAAACGAGGCCGCGTGCAGCCAGTTGGCCGCAAAGGCAAAGAGTCACCCAACGGGCTGAAACTCTGCCCGCTCGGAGAGGAGGGTGCTCGGAGCCACGCAGGCAGCAACGGGACGGAGAAGGCTGGCGCGCTGAGGCTGGGGAAAAACGATGGGGCATGAAGACGACTTCTGGTGAACGTGTTAAGGCAGGCAAGCGGGTGACTAGGCCCTGGCCTAAGCGTTGGCTGACTGAGCAGACCAAGAGAAACTCCTGAACGCAGGAGAAACTGCTGAACATAACAAACAACAGAGGGAGCCGCCGGCGCCCCCGCGGGGTCGGGGCGCTCACGGCACGCGGCGCCCAGCCCCGGCCGTGCCCGTCGCTGCGGCCTGGCTTCTCCCCCCCCCCCCCCCTCGTTCCGGCCGCGCTCAACAGACGCCGCCCCGCTGAGCTCCGCGGCCCCTTTAAGGCGCCGCCCCGCGGAGGACTACAGCTCCCGGCACGCCCCGCGGCCTCCCGCGCCGCGTCACGTGACGGCTGGGGGGCGGGGCGCAGCGGCCGCCGCTTCGGCGCCGTCGGTGTCGGTGCGGCCGGTGCCCGCGGCGGGTCCCGCCCGTGCTAAGCGCGGTCGCGGCGGGCGGCGGGGCCTCCCCCCCGGGGCGGCGGGGCCATGCGGCGGCGGCGGGGCCTGCTCTGGGCCCTGGGGCTGCTGGTGCTGCTGGTGTCACTCGGGGCGGCCGGCGGCGGCGGTGGCGGCGGCGGCGGCGGCGTCGCGCCCAGCTTCGTGCTGCTCTTGGCCGACGACCTGGGCTTCGGCGACCTGGGCGGCTGCGGGCACCCCTCGTCCGCCACGCCCAGCCTGGACCGCATGGCCGCCCGCGGGCTGCGCTTCACCGACTTCTACAGCAGCTCCTCGGTGTGCAGCCCGTCGCGGTGCGTCCGCGCCTCCGCCGCCCGCTGCCGTCTGTCTGTCTGTCTGTCTGTCTGCCGCGGGGCCCGGGGGCGGCGGGACGAGCCCGGGAGGCGCGAAGGTCCGGCGCTGTCGGAGGGGCCCGCGGCTCCCAGCGGGCAGGAGGGCGCGGCGCTGGCAGCTCCTTGGACGTGGGGGCCCTCGGCGGAGAGGAGACGGGGGGGGCTGCTGGGTGGCACGCGGTGCCCCCCGCGCTGCGTCCCGCCGGCGACGGCCGTCTCTTGTCCCGTTCCTCTCGCCCGCAGGGCGGCCCTGCTGACGGGCCGGTTCCAGATGCGCTCCGGCGTTTACCCCGGCGTGTTCGACCCCGACTCCCGGGGAGGCCTGCCACTCTCCGAGATCACCCTGGCGGAGGTGCTGAAGGCTGAGGGCTATGCCACCGCCGTGGTTGGCAAGTGGCACCTGGGGCTGGGGGTTAACGGCTCCTTCCTGCCCACCAACCAGGGTTTCGACCACTTCTTGGGGGTGCCCTACTCCCACGACCAGGTGAGCGCCGGCTCGAGTGCACGAGCTTGTCCCAGAGCTGCGAGGGAGCGCCCAGGACACGAGGCTCGTGTCTGAGAGCGCGTAGGCTGCGTTAGCGCTCGCACAGGCGGGCGGGGACGTTGCAGGCCAAGGAGACGGATGCTGGTGGGGGAAGCCCGTCTCCGAGGTGCTGCTGTGATAGCTAGGGCTGCGGGTGGCAGTTGCGTGTGGGGACGTCGGCCCTTCGTCGAGGGAGAGCAGCTGCGTGCTGTGGATTGCACGAGGGAGCGTCAGCTTCTGGTGTACAAAGAGACATCTGAACTGCTGTCAGGAGAAAACTGTGTTGTGGCAGCATGGTCCTTGGGCAGTTTTGGGCTGGGCCTAATCCCCAGGCTTCTGGAAGGGGCTGCCGAAGGGGTGCCTGTGGGAGCCGGTGGCAGGCTGCTGTGAGGCTCTTTGCACCCCTCCCCTCGCTGTCCTGCAATGCAGATTAAAGACAAAGTGTTATTTTCTCTCTGCAGGGCCCCTGCCAGAATCTCACCTGCTTCCCACCTGACATCAAGTGTTTTGGGACTTGTGACCAGGGCTTGGTGCCAGTCCCGCTGCTCTGGAACCAGAGCATTGTGCAGCAGCCAGTCTCCTTCCCTGATCTAGTGCCACTCTACAACAAATTCTCCCGGGATTTCATCGCTGACTGTGCCCGGCGCGGCGTCCCCTTCCTGCTCTACTACGCCTCCCATGTAGGAGAGGGGGAGGGTGGCTCTGGGTGCGAGGGTGGGGGGAAGCCGCTGTCCTCCGGGGAGAGCAGGGAAGCGCTTTGACTCCTGCGGCCCCAGATGTGTACTGAGAAGTCAGTACCTGGAGGAAAGAAGGGGGAAATCCCTGCCCCGACTGACTTGGGGTTGGTGTTCCCGTGCTGAAGCCTCCCGGCAGCACCATCCTGGTAATGTTCTTGGGCTGCTTCCATCTGGAGCTTTGCCTGCCCCCCTGGGCTAGGAGTCCATCTGGGGCAACTTCCCACCCTCTCTGAAACTCTGCATCCTCTGTTGGCACCGTGCTCTTTCGTGCTGTTTCTGAGAGGCGTCTCTGAAGCCTGGGGACAAGCCCCCCGTCATCTCATGGGTCTTGTCACGTATCTCCGTGTCCTGACCAGAGCGTTCACCGTGCCCAGGCGAGCACGGCGAGCAGGTGCGGTTGTGGCAGTTTGCGTAGCGGTCCTCTCTCCCCTCTCTCCAGCATACGCACTACCCCCAGTTTGCAAGCCGGGAGTACGCAGGGCAGTCGCGGCGGGGGCCCTTTGGCGATGCTCTCTCGGAGTTTGACGGCTCAGTGGGACAGTTGCTGCAGGCGCTGCAGGACAACGGTCTTACGGACAGGACCCTGGTGTTTTTCACCTCTGACAACGGGTGAGTGGGCTCAGTGGGGGGACACCGCTTGTTGGTGAGATTCTGCTGCCTTGGTGTGGGGGAGCTGGAACGAGGCACTGGGTGGCTGGGGCACAAGTGACGCGGCGTGGCATCGCCGGCTGAGATCCTAGTGACCTGGAGTGAGGCTGGGGGTGAATGCTGTCCTGGATAGGACCTGTTGCATGAACCCTTCCTTGCCCCTGGGAATCAGCTGTGCTTCTCCTCGTGGGCAGAAACTCCACAGGCTTGGGGCCAGGGGCATGCAGCTGGAATACCTCCCGGTTCCCTTCCTGAGGGGGTGACCTTGGTCTCTGGTGCCTTGCTTGGCCATCTCCCATGCCTCAGCCTCCTCACGCCATGCCGCCTGCCTTGCAAGGCTGAGGAGGGCGGCAGGATCGCTCGTTGGTGCCTTGTGTCTCGTGCCGTGGCCCCACTGACAGCGTTAGGGAAGGGGTAGCACGGACCTGCAAGGCTAACAGGGGGTGGTTCCTCTCTCTTCCCTCGCAGCCCTTCCACCATGCGCATGGCACGTGGGGGCAGCTCTGGCCTTCTGAGGTGTGGGAAGGGAACAACATACGAAGGTGGCATGCGGGAACCAGCAGTGGCTTATTGGCCAGGCCGCATCACTCCAGGTGAGACCTAGCACCGCTTGTCTTTCGCGTGCTGTGATGCCAGCTGAGGCAGGGGTGTTGCTGCAGCTCAACTTTCCTGGGACAGGCAGAGGAGGGGAGAGAAGTGGTGAGGATGACGGGGATGGGAATGGGATCAGGTGCTTGAACCTTTCCTTGTGCCTTGCTGTGGTGGCAGGAGTGACCCATGAGCTGGCGAGCACCCTGGACATCCTGCCGACGCTGACTGCTCTGGCTGGAGCAGGTCTTCCCAGCGTTGCCCTGGATGGCTATGACTTGAGTCCGGTGCTGTTCGGGTCGGGGAAGGTGAGTTCTGCGGGCCGGTTCTGGCTAGCGCCGCACATGGAGGCTGGGCGTGGGACAGGGGCTGTCTGCCTGGGGAGTAGCCCCAGCTGAGGGTCTGGGGAGAGCCATGAGCTGAGAGACTTTCTGGCCCAGGCCCAGGCCATGCCATGGAGTTCCTGGGCTTCTCCGATCTGTTCTGAGGCGTGCTCTGACAACTGCAACACGTTGCCAAGCCGAACACGCAGGGCTGCAGTGCCCGGACAGAGCTCCGATTCCTCTGAGTTGGGAGCAAGTAGGATGCTGTTGCTCACTGCTGCCCTTGCCCTGTCCCGGCTGCAGTATCAGGGCTCCTATAGGACTCCCTCGAGTCTCTACCTGCTCCTGTCCCAGCCTCTCCTCCAGCCTCACAGCTGTGTAGGTGACCTCGGCTCTGTTGCTCCCCACAGAGTCCCCGTCAGACGATGTTCTACTACCCGCCAAACCCCGATCAACTGCACGGCCCCTTCGCTGTCAGGCTTGGGAAGTACAAGGCCCATTACTTCACTCAAGGTCAGTACTGCCTCCTCTCCGCTGCGTGGGCGACTTGGTGAAGTCCAGTCTGGTTTTGCTGTCCAAAGCTCAATGAGAGGAAACTGAGCTGCACTTGGGGGCTTCTTTTGCAGGTTCCTTTCACAGTGATACCACCCCTGACCAGGCCTGCCACGGGCTGACCCCGCTGACTCCCCACGTGCCCCCACTGCTCTTTGATCTGGAATCGGACCCTGCTGAGCACTATGATTTGGTGCAGAGCGCTGCAGGGCCAGAAGTTCTGCAAGTGCTGAAGGAGATCAAACTGCAGAAGGAGCTTTTTGAGCAGCGCATGGAGTTTGGAGAAAGCCAGATCGGGAAGGGCAGAGATCCTGCCCTGCAGCCCTGCTGCGTCCCAGACTGCACCCCCAAGCCCTCCTGCTGCCGCTGCTCCTAACCTTCTGCTGCCCTCGTCCCTTCAGTCGCTTCACGCTCGCACCCTATCCCAAACCCACCTGCCAGTCCTCTGCTAACCGAGCTCAGCCATAGAGCTGCCTGGAGCTTTGGCTCAGTGACACCCCTGACCACGGGGTACTGGTGTGGTGAGCTGAGAGTTGGGGAGGGTGTCAGCCCCCCTGGAGGGAGGTCAGTGGACCCTGTGCTCCACGTTGGACCTCCAGGCTGAGGTCTCCTTAGAGAAACATTGATGTGTTCAGAGAGGGGCCATAATACAGCATCATCTCCAGAGTCAGCACAGCTCCGTTCAGACCGTGATGAAGATGAAGCAAAGGGCATGCCGTGGTATCCACAGATCCCAACTTGCTGGAGGTGTGCTATGCCAACCTGAGTGGGAACAGACATGGGAGCTGCAGCACAACCGCCTGACAGGGGCCACGAGCACCCAGTTTTGCTACATCCATACCCAAATCTGGTATTTCAGATGCTGTTACCCGATTCGTCTCGGGCGGCTGTGTTGTTATTACTGATGCGCCTTCCTAGATACCGCTGTCCTTGCCAGATTCCGCTCCCTAGCAATCCCTTCAGTTATCTGTGAAACTTGGCCGTCTCTCACATGACTCCCCCCAACCACTTGTGAAATCTGGCCATTCCTCATGGCGCTGTCTGTAACTCTTGTCAGCTTCCCACTCTTATTTCTCATGTCAAGTGGCTCTTGGTCTGCTCAGTCAGCCAACGCTTAGGCCAGGGCCTAGTCACCCGCTTGCCTGCCTTAACATGTTCACCAGAAGTCGTCTTCATGCTGCATCGTTTTTCCCCAGCCTCAGCGCGCCAGCCTCCTCCGTCCCGTTGCTGCCTGCGTGGCTCCGAGCACCCTCCTCTCCGAGCGGGCAGAGTTTCAGCCCGTTGGGTGACTCTTTGCCTTTGTGGCCAACTGGCTGCACGCGGCCTCGTTTTTCGGTGCCGTCTACGGAAATCCCTGCCGCGGCCCCGAGACACAATTGGACTGAGGCATGGTCAGCTCTGGGAATAGGCAATTTTATTTCTAGAACTGAGTAAAGTTTCAGGGTTTGCGGGCAGTGAGGGGAGGGTGGGCTGGGCAGAGCAGGCCTTTGGCCCTGGGGTTGCCTCTGGGTCGGTGGGCATTGCCCCAGAAGGAAGCGGTCACCACACATTGCAGCCTGCCCTGCATCCCGTTTGCCTTGCTGCTCAAGCCTCGCTTTCCTGTATGACCTGCAGCAGCTCCTGCAGCAGAGCAAAGAATTCCACGAGCTTGTGGTGTGGGAATGGGCAGGGCGCAGGCCTGCTTGCATGTGTTGGTTTTGGCTTTGGCCTCTGGAATGGGCTGGAGGCAGACGGTGCTGGTGCAGTTGTCTGTCCTGTCGGGCGCAGTCCCATGTGTGACAGGATCCAGTTGTAGTAGTGCTGGGTGGAGGTGTAGACGCCGGGCTGCTGCATTCTGCCGCAGCCTTTTCCCCAGCTGGTGACGCCGACGAGCCAGTAGTAGTCGGCGGTTCTGTCTTTGCATACGAGGGGGCCACCGCTGTCGCCCTGCAGCGCGGGAGAGAGGCTTAAGGCGTTTATTGCCGGGCGGCCGGCGTCAGCGCTACGGCTGGGGCTGCTCCTGCGGCAGCACCTCGCGGAGCTGCCTGCGCGGCAGAGCGGCCCGTCTCAGCTGCTGGGGCCTGCAGGAGCTGGTTGGGGAGGGGAGCGTGCGCCTGCAAGGTGGGCTCTGTCCCGGGTCTGCACGGCGATGCCGGATGCGTGGGACGGGGCTGTTCCGGGGTAGGGATGTGGGCGTCCGGGGCACCCGGAGCCCTGCACGGTCTCTCTGTGGAGAGTGCCCGGCACCTGGGGCAAGGGGACGACTCGCCAAGGCGCTGCAGACGGGAAGGGCAGGCGAGCTCTGTCGCTGGCGGCAGCAGAGCTGGGCGGGCAGCCGGCCGGGCAGAGCGCGGGCAGCATCCATCCGTACGTACGGGAGGCCGTGACGGGGCTGCACCGCTGCTGCGGGCTGCCTTGCTGCACCTTCCTACCTGGCAGGTGTCGATGCCGCCTTGCTGGTAGCCCGCGCACAAGTTGGTGTTCCTGATGGCCCCTGCGTACCACCGGCTGCTGTTGCAGATGTGGTTGTCGATGAGGTGGACGAGGGCCTCCTGCAGGATGGCAGGTCGTATCTGAGCTGTGGGCACAGAAAGGAATTGGCACCCGGCAGCTCGCTGCCGTTCCTCCCTCCCCGTCTGGGTGAACGCCTTCCCAAAGACCTGGCTTTGGACCTCGAGGGGCGTATGTACTGGTGCCGCCCCTCTGCCTTGCTTTGGGCAAGGGGTCAAGGCCGCCTCTTTACAGCATACGTCCCTTTGCCTTGACCCCGGGCTTGACCCTGCTCTCGGGCAGCGCAGCCCCTGTCTCGACAGCGCGCCGAGCCTGCGCTCAGGGAAGAGCAGCGCTTGCTGCGGACTCACATCCTTCCTCCATGGCGCCCCAGCCGCTGACGTAGCAAGGCGACAGCTCTGACACGCGCAGGGAAGCGTCGGGCACACACGCAAGCTGTATGTAGTAGCTGCACTGCACGGGATGGTCCAGCTCCAGCAATGCGATGTCATTTCTCTGCGAGCGGTTATCATAGTGTTCGTGCGTCACTAGGCGCTTAATGTTGCGCACTTGGACCTCGGGGCCCAGCTGAAGCAAACTGGAGGCACCAACCACTACACGCCACGTCTCGACATAGCTGGAAGGGAGATGGAGAGAGGCGTTGGAGAGAGCAGAGCCAGGGCACCTGCCCGTGTTGTGGGGACGTCCCCGTTCGCTGAGCCTCCTCACCTGGCGTTTATGAAGCAGTGAGCTGCTGTGAGGACCCACTGTGGGCTGATGAGGGACCCTCCGCATATGTGCCCGGTGCCTCTTGGCCAGGGCACCTGGATGCTGACGATCCAGGGCCAGGACCCCGGCTGGGCATCCGCACCGCCCACGACGCGCATCGTGCTGTAGTAAGAGTCCATGGGCCGGAGCCCGCAGCTCCCGCTGTAATCAGAAACTCGTTAGTGCCGCCCTCGACTGCTGCCCGCTCCGCTCAGGCTGAAAGTCGTCGTCGTCGTCGCTCCTGCTCCCCTCCGCAGGAGGCAGCGTGCGGCCAGCAGGGCCAAGGCCCCTGCGCGGTGCACGGCCGCAGCCCCGCGGCGGGACGTGCCGGGAGCCTGGGTGCTGCGGAGGAGCTGAGCCTCCTGCCCCGGCCTGGGCAGCCCCGTGCAGCCGTGGGGGCAAGCGGGCTCCCTGCAGGGCCCCCAAACACGCTCTCCCAAAGCCTCGCGCCACTCACCCGCAGCTGTCCTGTGCCTCACGCGTGGGCCAGCCCGCGGCCAGCACCAGGAGGAGGGGGAGCAGCTTCATCTTCCCCAGCGGCACCACGCAGCTGCTGGCACCCAGCGCTCAGCGCACCGCTGCGGCAGCCGAGCGCGGTGCCCGCAGTGTCCGCGTTGGCCGGCGCCGTGGTGCCGAGGCCGATGTCACAGAGCTGCTGGTTCCGGAGCGCTGGATCCGGCGCGGGGGGGTCGTGAGCAGGAGCGGAGGCGGCAGCTGCGGGCGCTGGGATCGGACGCCCGGCAGAGCCCTGGCTGAACACCGCTCGTGGCACGAGGGTGCGCAGCCCTGGGGCAGGCAGCGCTGCCCAGCTCCCTGCACCGCCTCTGCTAACAGTGAGCGGGAGAAAACCGTGTGACACTGCGACCCGCTTGGGAAGTTGGCTGCCGCTCTGCTCTCTGCAGCTGCTGGCCCCCCGGTCGTTTCCAAAACACGCACCCCCCCCATGGAACACAGCTACTACAGACCACTGCACGCTTGGTAGGTGTTGAAGAGCTGGACTGGTGTACAGCTGTGGCAGCCAAGCAGTGATGTGGAAGTGGGATGAGCCCAGCACACCCGAGCGGTGCACACTTTTTGTACGTGTGTGTTTGTGGGTGCGCACACTGTGCGTGTGCATGTGTATGCATTCAGTGTGCGTGTGCGCGTGTACTCTGTGCAGGCTCACAGCTGTGCACGGGGTTCTCTCTGAGTGTGCACATGCTGTGTATGCAGTCACAGCGTGTGGGTGTACGCTGTGCATGGGTGCGCTGTATGTATATGCATTGCGTTAGCGCACGCTGCTTGTATGCATCCAGCGTTTGGGTAGGTGAGTCTGAGAGTGTGCACACTACGTCTGTGTGTCTGTGCGTGAGGTATGTGCGCTCATTCTGTGCACGTGCAGCAGGCTGTGTGTGTGCACAGGTGTGTGCGTGTGAGCAGACTGTGTGTGTCTGCAAGCAGTCTGTGCACGCTGCGTGTGCGTATGCACCGTGTGCGAGCACTGGCTGCACGCCGCGTACGTGTGGGCTGTGAGCGTTAGTGTGTGTGCGCGTGTGTGTGTGCACGCACCGTGTGTGTGTGTGTGTGTGTGTGTGTGTGTGTGTGTGTGTACACACGCGCTGTGTGTGCTCGCGCGCGCACGCCGTATCCC
The DNA here is from genome assembly GCF_036417845.1 of Apteryx mantelli. Taxonomy (NCBI): domain Eukaryota; kingdom Metazoa; phylum Chordata; class Aves; order Apterygiformes; family Apterygidae; genus Apteryx; species Apteryx mantelli. The sequence continues at coordinate 222,738,411 of NC_089978.1, read as the reverse complement.
CCCGCCGCCGCCAGGGGGCGCCGCCGCCCCGCTCGGGACACCGCGCACCGGCACCGGCACCGCGCACCGGCGTCGTGCACCGGCACCGCTCGCTGGCTCTGCTCATGGGCACCGCTCGCCGGCATTGCTCACTGGCATCGTGCATCAGCACCGCACACCAGCATCACTCACTGACATTGCTCACCGGCATCGTGCATCGGCACCGCTTACCGGCACCGCACATCGGCACCGCTCACCGGCACTGCACACCAGCGCTGGCACCGTGCACCGGCACCGCGTACTGCAGCCGCCCCACTGCGGGCCCCGGTCTGGGTGCCCATCTTCCTGGGGGCCCCGGGCTGGCCGTGGGGGAGGATGGGGCACCCAGAGGGCCGGGCCAGGGTCCCTGCTGTGCTCGGGGTCACAGCAGGTCGGTGGGTGACCCAGGGCTCCCCGGGTGGCTGAACGGATCCTGCGTGCAACCCCGTCCCCCGTGCCCTGTTTGTTCCGGGACGCTCTTCCCATCTGCTGATTCCGGCTGCACACATGACGCCTCCTGCTGCCGTGTACAAAGTGTCTCCTGCCACAAGGAGCAGTCCAGGCCTGGGAGATGGGAGCTGATCGAATGCATGCGGATCGTGATAGCTAGAGCTGCTGCAACCCTGAGTTTTGCAAAGACGCCAAAACGCTTTGCAGGAAATTTGAGTTCAGAACTTCGATCTCAGATAACTGTGCCATCTCACCGGTTTTAATGAGCGCTGCTCTCTTCTGGAATACGAAGACCAGTAAAACCCTCAAACCAGTTTCCTTTCATGTTGGGCCGTTTATCAGAACTGTGCAGGGCAAGGCCTGCGTGGGCAGCCCGAGGCTGGACTCGCAGCGGCTGCAGGGGCACCAGGGCTGCAAGGCGGCCGCCGGGGCTGAGCGCGGAGCAGAGGGTGGGAGCTGCACGGGGCACCCGCAGGAGCTGTCTCCTCCAGTGCAGCGTGACCATTAAAGGAGCTCTGGACGTCCCTGATTTCAGTAATCCTGTTTTCCAGTGTCCGTGGCTGCTAATGAGAACGCAGAGCAGGGGTGGGAGGGACGGAGGGTGCTCCGCGGTGAGGGTGGGCGGGTGGCACTACAGAGTGGAGAGGAAGGCCTTGGGGTGAATGTGGGGCGAGGGCTGAGCGCCCGTTCTGCGCACGCAACGGGGGTGACTCCGGGCGCTCGGGTTGCACCTGCAGCCCTGGGAGCAGTGTTCTTGGCATCGCCCTCATCTTCCACCCTCGTCCTCCACCTGCGGGAGCTAGGAGCCGGGAGCCGGGCCCTGCAGCTGCTCCCGTATGGAGCTGCTTTATCCCCTGCCTGTGCCCTGCTCTGCACAAAGCTGCCTCTGAGCCAGCTCCGCTGCTCCCACGGTAGCTGGGTCTCGCCCATGCCGCGTCGATGGCATGGGTGGCATTTCCAGGACGCTGCTTGGTGCCGAGGGGGGGGAGCGTGCCCCTGAGGCTGCCTGGTGCCGAGGGGTGAGCGGGGCTGAGCCAGCGGGGCAAACGCGAGCCCTGGAACGGGAGGGCTGCAGGCGGTGGGGACAAGGCCTGCCGGGCAGCGCTGCACCGAGGGCGAGCCCTGCCACCCTCTCCGTCCCTGTCAGCGACATCCGTGTGACGCTGCTGCTGAGCGCAGCTCCGCGGAGGGACACGTTCCTTAAAGAGACCGTTTGAGAGCTTCTTGCAAAACTGCCCAGCTTCTGCTCCGTGGCCGCCGCGGCCCGTCTCTGAGGACCTAGGGGTCTCCCGTCAGTCGGGCAGAGCGGCTGGGGGGGGGGGGTGCTGCGGGGCGGCGGATGGGGCGCCGGGGTGTTTGCGGGCTGCGGTAAGGCTCAAGGCGCTGCAGCTGGCAGAGAGGCGGGTGCTGTGGGGCGGGGGTCCCAGGGACGCTGGCTAGCTCCGGGCGCTTGAAGGGCTCCTAACTGTTGCCTTGGCCCGATGGTTGTGCGGAGCACTGTGGAAACCCGGGAAGCACAGGCAGAGCTGCAAGCAAGCAGAGCTCTGTGCTTCCCTCCCGATGCGGGGGGCCCCGGTCCCAGACCGAGGTGCTGCCGGGGGGGGGGGGGCAGGAGGTGCTACGGCGGGGGGTTGCCCCAGCAGAAGGCCTCGCCGCTCTCGGGCCGGGGGTGGTTCTGGGCAGACATCCCGCAGCTCCCAGGCGGCAGATGGGGCCGGGCTGTCCCTCCGCGGCCCGGTGCCACCCCTCGCACGCCAGCTGGAGCTTCCCGCAGGCTTCGCTCGGATCCTGTTCCCGACGCTATTTTCCGCGCGCCACGTCCGCTTCTCGCCGTCTGCGCGCTTCAGCCGCAGGCCGGGGGCCGGGGGCCGGCGGCGGCGGCGCTGCGCGTGGCGGGGGATGCTGCTGGGCGGGCGGTCGCTGGGAAGAAGCCGCGTGTCGGGACGGAGCACCTGCCTCTGCACGCGCCCCGCTCGCGGAGCAGCGGCTCTGCAGTCAGCAACGGCGAGCGCGGCTGCTTGCCCACGGCTGGGATGCTCCCCGAAGGATCATCTCCCACCTGGCACAGGGCCGCGGCGGGTCTCCGCAAGGGCTCCGGGCTGCCGGCGAGGTCTGCGGCAGGCGTCCTCGGCCGATATGGGGAGCGTTCGCTCCCTGCAGGAGGGGGCCACATCCCGGCCTTTCCCCCCGCAAGCGGGTGGTGGGGCCCAGCCCCGAGTGCCGGCGCTGACCTGCTCCCGCCGCGGGCATTGCTGCATCCCGAGGGACCGGAGCGCCCGGAGCCGCTCGGCAGCAGACGGGGCTGCCGCTGGCCTGGGCTCCTGGGGGTGCCTTCAGGGCGGCCGACACTCGTCCCCGCGGTGGCCGAGGGCTGGGAGAGCTCAGCCCCGGGGCGGGAAGGGGGGGGTGCCACCTCCCTGGACCACCGGAGGGGACGCCGCGGGCCTCGCCGGCCTCGGGAGGTCCCTCCAGCCCGCCTCGTCCCCGCCGCCGCGGTTTGCACCCTCGCCTCCGCGCTCGCCGCTCCTCTGCCCTCCCTCGGCCCCTCGTCGCTCCATCCTCGTCGGAGCACGGCGCCGGCGGCTCGCGGCCAAAGCCGTGCCCACCACCGGCCGGGAGCAGAGGTGGTCTCAGTGCCGAAGCGACACGCGGCAAGGCTCGGCTGTTGCTCTGCCGCGCGCGGTCCCACGGCTTCTGCGGCGCCGCGAGGCCGGTGCGTGCCGGCAGACCCTGCGCCGCCGCCGCCGTTGTGCTCCCTCCGCCGCCACGCCGAGCCGCTCTCCCGCGCCCCATCGGCTCGTAGCGCCCGTCACCCCCGGCTCACGCGGCTGCCAGAGGTTGCTATGAGATAACGTGCCGGAAAACGGAGCAGGCACGGAGCCCGTCGACAGCAGAGAGGCTTCAGGCGGGCCGGGGAGGTTGCAGCAGCTGGGTGCAGAGGAGACGGCGCTGCAGTCGATCATCAGATCCCCCCACCCTGCGCACTGCAAATTTAATGGCTCTTTGGGTCTCAGTGTTTAAATCTGTCTAATGAGCGTTTAACTGCCGCTCAATATTTAATGCCTCGGTGTTCGGTGCAATAACCCCATGTGTCACGGTGAGCGCCGGTTCATCACCCTGGGCGCGGGGAGAGGCACGCTGCGGGAGAGGAGCTAGCACGGGCGCGGGAGGCAGATCCAGGCGGGGGGGGATCTGCTGCTACCTGGCACCCTGGCGTGGGCGGCAGGTTGTCTCTGTGCCATGAGCTCCGCCTGCCTCTTTTGGGGTCTTGGCTCTTCTCGGTGGTGCAGCAGACCCCGGAGCTCCTCCGTGCTGTTCGGGCTGCTGCCCTCAGCCAGCTGTGCCGTCCTGCAGCGAGCTTCTGCCCCTGGATTTGCAACCTGCAAGCTGCAGTGCAAGCTGCCCCATCCCTGTCCCCATCCCTGTCCCCATCCCCATCCCTGTCCCCATCCCCATCCCAGCAGCTCCTTCCCCCCCACCCCCAGCAGCTGCTGCAGACCGCTGTGACTGACTTCCAGGGTTTTTGCGAGATACCTGATTAATCCCAGCGCGAGCTGTAATCACATGGCAATAACTGCACGACTCGTGCTTATCTGAATGTGTAATCACGGCAATGAATAATGCTCCGGGCTTGGCACCTCTCTAATTAGCGCCGTGCCAGGGAGGGAGAGGCCCTGCTGCTGTGTTTCGCAGCGGTCCCCCCGCCAGCGCCGGGGTCTGCCGTGGGGCCGTGGGGCCCAGCCAGCGGGGCACAAGCGCGGGTCAGTGCTGCCCCGCTCTCGCGGCCCCGTGCGCTGCCGGGCACAGACGCGCGGGGTCCCGGGGCTGCGCGCCGGCTGCCGTGCCACCAAAGGGAGAGCGTCCCGGGACGTGCTGCGACACCCGTCCCACCGTGAGGTCCTCCGCGAGCCTGCGGAGGATGCGGTGGAAGGGGCACCATGCCCCTGCACCGGCCTGGCGGCCTCTGCCCTGCTGATGGCTGTGGGGAGGTTGTGCGGCACCGACGTGCTGTGCTGTGCCGTGCCCTGCCGTGCCGTGCCATGCTGTTCTGTGCTGTGCCGTGCCCTGCCGTGCCATGCTGTGCCATAGCGCCATGCCGTGCCGTGCCGTGCTGTGCTATGCCATGCCCTGCCATACCATGCCGTGCCGTGCCGTGTTGTTCTGTGCTATGCCATGCCCTGTCGTGCCGTGCCATAGTGCCATGCCATGCTGTGCCATGTCATGCCGTGCTGTGCTATGCCACGCTGGGCCATGCTGTACTGTGCCATGCAATGCCATGTCCTGCCATGCCATGCCATGCCCTGCCATGTTGTGCCATGCCATGCCATGCTGTGCTGTGCTATACCATGCTGTGCTGTGCCATGGCATGCCGTGCTGTGCTATGCCATGCTGGGCTGTGCTGTGCCATGCCATGCCATGCCATGCTGTGCCATGCCATTCTCTGCCCTGCCATGCCGTGCCCTGCCATGCTGCGCCATGCCATGCTGTGCCATAACATGCCATGTCCTGCCATGCCATGCCATGCCATGCCCTGCCATGTCGTGCCATGTTGTGCCATGCCCTGCCGTGATATGCCATGCCATGCCGTGCCATGCCCTGCCATGCTGCACCATGCCACGCTGTGCCAGGCCACGCTGCGCTTTGCCATGCCATGCTGTGCAGCCCTGTGAGAGACCGCGCGGAGTGACAGGGCCGCCCAGCCTGCACGCCGTCCCCGAAGGCGGCCGCGCTCCTGCGTTCGTGCAGGCTGCGCAGCGGCCGCCGCTCGGGGCGCTGGGACCGGCAGCCCTGCTGTGCCGCCGAGAGCAGGGGTGTTGCTGCGGTCTGAGGGTTCCCCCGCTGCCCCTCGAGCCGCGAGGGTGTTTCCCGGCTGTGTGGCGGCAACGCACTGAGTGGTCACCTGCGTATGTGGCTTCCCACATTCACTAATCCAAAGGTCCAGGTTAGGCTGGAATCTCCACTGCTCCGCTGGCATCTCACCGAATTGCAGGCACCTCTGGAGATCACCTGGCCCAACCCTCCCGTCTAGCAGGTTGCCCAGGACCGTGTCCAGCTGATTTTGGATATCTCCAAGGAGGGAGACTCCACAACAGCTCTGGGCAATCTGTTCCTGTGTTCAACCACCCTCACAGCGAAGAAGCGGTTTTTTCATGTTCAAACTGAATTTCCTGTGTTCTTCCGATGTATACTGTCTTTATCTATACACTGTATATCTGTATTTATCTGTATTTGCACCGTATCTGTATTTATCCCACCACAGCAGAGAGGCAAGAACTCCCCGTGGCTCACCCTGAGTCTTGGACAACAGAGGGATTTGCAGAGGGAGAAATTTGGCAGAAACATCTGACCGCCGTCTCCAACACTCCCAGTACCGCCTGCGTGCGTGTGCACGGTGCACGGTGAGCACTGCCTGCAGCGAGCGCTGCCTGCGCGCGTGTGCATGTGCACGGTGCACGGTGAGCACTGCCTTCGTGTGACCACAGCTCTGTGCCAGGGCAGGCTCGGGCAGTAGATCCTTGCAGGCAGGCAGGCAGCCAGACAAGCCTCTGGAAATGCGCAGTGTCACAAATTAAGAGCTTAATTAGCAGGCGTGCCTCCCTCAAGGAGCTGCCGCCTCATTAGCATCGAGAATGGTGATTAAGCAGCGGGAAGAGGGCCGGTCCTGCCAGCCCAACGCCATGCACCATGCACATGTCCACTCCACCACAGGGCAGGGCGCGCGTCGGGCACCGTCCTTCTCTGCCTGCCTCGTAGTGACTAGCCGGCCCAGAAAGGGTCTCCCGCATCCTGCTGGGCTCACTGAATGCCTCGCTTTCCCTGACCCCGGTCCCTCCTCCTTCCTTGGACCGATGGTCTCTGTTTGCAAGCCTGTTCCCAGGCGGCTCAAAACGTGCTGGAGAAGGTCCATGGCATGGCCCGTGGAAGGCAGGGTGCCTCCCTGTGAAGTCCGTGGCACGGTGCATGGAGGACAGGGTAGACTCCACGAGGTCCACGGCACACGTGGAGGACGGGGTAGCGCACCTCCCAGCGTTGCCAGAAAAATCCCACCGTGAGAGGAGCCCCGGGAGCTCCTCGTGCTCGGACAGCACCAAGCATTCCCAGTGCCGTCTCAGACCATTTCCAGGACAGACACCGGCCCCCGTGACGCTGTTGGTTAAATAAACTTCCAGAAGGGCTTATGCCACGTGCTCCTGGAAGAAATTAATTCACCGGAGAAGCCAGACTGTGATGGTGGCCAGGTGCCACCCTTCCACTGGGGACATCGTGCCCAGGCTGAGCGGGACGTGCCTCGTTCGCCTGGAAGAGACGGAGCACTTGCCCCGGCAGCTCGCGGCGCCGGCTGCTCCGGCTGCGCGCTGGGCCCTCTGCGAGCCACCGCTGCGCCGTGGCTTCAGCTCAGCTGAGGGAAGGGGGAGGGGGTCACAAATCCACGCGCCAGACCAAACCGGGGGCCTGCAGTGCCCTCCCACGCGCTGCCGGCGCTCACCGCGTGTCTCAGCCCCGCTCGGCACAGCGGCACCGGCGCTGCTCCCCGCGCAGCAGCCCGGCTCTCTCCCTCCGCCTCCCCAAGCCCTGGAAATCTCCCCCTCGCCGCTGGCAGCCCAGCCAGGAGCAGCGCTGCAGAAAGGGCCCAGGAGACCCCCAGGCAGCGGTCTGCAGAGGTCCCCAGGGTGCCCGGGAGCATCTTGGTGCCGTCCTGGCTGTGCTTTGTGCTGGCAGGAGGGTCCGGGTGCAGCCGGCCAGGGCAGCGCAGGGCTCCGTGTCCGGCATGGGACGGCGGCGTCCCATCTGCTCAGAGCAGGCTCCCAGGCGCTGGCAGCACCAGGAGGCTGACCCTCCGCTCCAGCGCCGCATGCAGGCCCTCAAGACCCGCTGGAGATGTGTCCTCGAGTGAGATGTGGCACTCGTCCCAGCCGGCGGTGAAATCCTGTCTGGATGGCCCAGGTGGATCCCATCAGAGAGGAGATCCTGGATCCCAGCTGGATGGGCCTGAGCAGACCCCATCAGAGAGGGAACCTCTCGGATCAGTATGTCTGGGGTGTTTTCTCTCATTGGCATTGCTGCCAGCGGTGGCCAACGGCCCCCGGAGCAGTGTCTGTGCAGACGCTGGGCAGCGCAGAGGCCATCCAGGCACTGAAACCCTCCAGCTTGCTGCTCGCCACGTTTCCCTGTCATCTCCGCACCACGCGCCACAGCTGGCCTTGCCATGGCGGGGGCACAGCCTTGATAACTGGGCAGAAACCATGGCCTGAGGGACTGGTGTGGACACCACGCACCCGGGGACTGGTGCAGACATGATACCCCTGGGTATCGCTGCCTGGCTCCTCTTCATTGCCCCTTCCAGCTCCCCCTGCCCCTTTCTCCTCCCAGGGAGCAGGAGCGGGTCGGTGTCCAGAGCAGGGACCTGCATAGTCTCCAGCCCCAGAAACCTCCTCTATTTATAGTCCTATTGAGGATGGAGGTCAGCAGCTGATGTCCTCCCTGCCCGGGCTTCGCCAGCACCCTTGGCCCGGCTCCCTGCAGGGAAATTGCACCTGGACAGAGACACGGGGTGTCCACAGAGCACCAGCACGTTCCTCCGCCTGTGGGTTGCAGCTGCGTTTGTGGGGGTCAAGCTGGCAGAAGGGGATCCCAGCCACAAGCTGGACCCTGCCAAGAGGCCTGGCAGCCCGTGCATGGTCTCCAGGACGGAGGTGCTCCAGGGCTGCCTCTGGGTGCCGGGCTGGCCAGGGCAAAGTCCAGCTGCGGGGTGCCAGCCGGAGAGACCAAAGTCCAGCGCCATCCCTGCTGAAATACTCTTGAACACCTGCAGAAGGAGCACGGCCAGGTACCGAGTGTCTGCGCTCCGCTCGGGCTGAGCCCTGCCTCAGCTCCAGCCTCACCGGTCCTCTGTGCCAGACGGGGCAGGTGCTGCCATGGGGCGCACCACGAACCGCGGGCAACGCGGGTCCAGCGTTCAGCTTCACGTGGCCCTGACCCACAGGGTGAGCAGGCGGAAAAGGTGACTGCTGTGATCTGGGAGAGCGTCATCTGCTTTCCCAGTGGGTAACGGGAGAGTCCGGCTTGTCTGTGAATCCTGAGAGCACACGGAATTGCTGGCATGCCTCTGTGCTGGAGGCAGGGCTCATCCGCTGGGAGGAGATGCCACGGTTTCTTGGTCCAGGGCTGGTAAAGACCCGCGTTGGGGCCTTTGCAAGCTGGTGGAAAGAATGCTTTGAAAATATGTTTGTATGAAAAACAGGCTCAGCGTGTAAAGGGCCAGGCCTTGTTTAGCAGGGTGAAGAAGTTTTTGCCGTGTGACATCGTTAAGCGTGCTTAACGAAGCGCCGGGAAGCTGAAAGGCTCCACGTACAGCCTGGGTGCAAGGAAGCCAGCCCGGGGCTGGCTCAAGGGCCCGCAGCCGAGGTCAGGCGGGCTGCAGCCCTGGGAAGAGCACGAAGAACGGCATCTAGAAAATGAGCGAAAGTTTGAAACTGAGAAGAGGCCAAGGGAGACTGTGGTCTGTCCAAGCGCCTGCAGCACCCAAGCGAGCTCTCTTGCGGGAAAAGCGGTACGTAGGGTGGAGGCTGGGAGCGACGGCTGCTGCCACGGGCTGTATCAGCAGCCTGACACCTGTGATCTGGGCGAAGGGAAAGAGCTAGAGGTGCCGGGCAGCACGGGGAGCTGTAAGCAGGGCTCTCTTATGTCACCTGCCTGCCCGATCCCCGGCATAGTGCTGCTGGTGCTTGCACCCTGGAAAAAACATTCATTCTTAACTCCCGCCCTAACGCTTGTCCTGTGTCGAGGGTCACCTGAAGCACATGCCAGGACTTTCCACTCAGCAGGCGGGTGCTGAGAGCGCCCCACTGCAACGCAGTCAGATGCCCAAGAGGGGTGTTTGCCATGCGGCAGGACTGGCTGGAGAAGGAGCTGGTAACGCAGGATGCTGGTGCAGAAGAGGCGTTTTCAGCCACAAGCGTTAGCCCGAGTCTCCTTGGCGGCAGGACCATGGGGACTGTGCCCAAACCCCAGCACCTCTTTCCATGGGGGATATACTGCCTGTGGCTATGCGTAGGCTGGAGGTGGTGATGTCCCGGAGCTGCTTCCCGGCACAGCACAAGCGAGGGCAGGAGACGTGTAAGCTGTGTTATAAGCTTCAGCAGTGCTGTGCCCCGGTTCTCGAGGAAGCATGGGCTGCAGCCAGCGGCCTAGGAGCCCCCCCCTCGCTCCCCTCACCCCCGCCTGTGCTCTCCGCCCGGGGGGATTGCAGCTGAATGGGGCAGACGCACCGTGGGAAACCTGCTCTCATCAAAGCCTCTGCTGCAGGAGCAGAGGGCAGGGTAGGGGGTGCCCTTAGCGGCACGCTCAGAGGCAGCTGCTGGCAGAGCCCAAGGCTTATCTGTCACAGGTGGGAAGATCTGACATTTCGGAGTCCCACAGCAGCTGCTTCTACACCATGAGCTCAGGGAAAAGAGCCGGCTGCACCTTCTGCTTTCATCAACAGCTGGAAAACACAAGAGCTTGTCCTGCCTTTGAGAGCTGTTCGTGTACCAGGAGCTTTGGACTGAACACCCAGAAATGTCAGTAAAGGGAAAAGACTGTGAACTGGGACCCGGCAAGTGGGACCCAGCACAGAGGAGGGTCCCTGGAAAACATCCAGTTTATTCTACGAGCAGTCAGGCAGGGCTAAGTGCAGAGGCAGAACCCAGCCCAGAGATGATGGGTCCAAGCAGACCCCAAGTGCAACTATTGCACAAGCACCAGCAGGCGTGGTGGGCAAGCGCAGGCACCGAGCACTTGTCTTGGGAAGGGCAGCGAGGGTGAAGTCTGTACAGCCAGCGCGTCAGCTGCTCTGCACCACGTTTGCCAAGGCGGCTCGGAGAGGAGCAGCAATGCCTGGAGCAGGAGGCAGCGAGGCCAGGAGCTTGGGGAGCTCTCAGAAAGCTCTGTCCTTGCACCGACACGTTTTGCCCTTGTGGGGGACAGAGCCATGGTTCCTTGGGAGCTCAGCTGTTCACCATGGCCTCCGCCCAGAGCCTCAGGCTCCCCGTACTTGAGGTAGCCGGTGGTGCTGAGCCACGCTGCAATGTTTTTTGTATTGTCACAGCTGCTTGTCCTGCACCAGGGTGGATGGAGCGTCATCCTCAGCCAGAGGTTTCAGCAGTGCAGCACCAATGAAGCTCTGAGCGTTGGGTTCAGCAGGACCCACACCGAAGGCTGCCGAGAGCAGTCGCCAACCTCTGGCTGGAGCGGGATGCCCAGCGCAGCAGGCTTGGCACGCTCTGCCCACTGCATTAGCCTTGGCCTTTCCTGGGCTCAGCTGCAGCCAATTGCTCCTTGCCCTGGAGCCAGTCCCCAAGCACTCGGAGAGGTTTGGGAGAGGCAGTGTCGCTACACGGTGAGAAGTGTTTTGCTGGCACGTGCTCGCTCAGACATCGCCGCGTGCTGGAGGGGTGATGGCTGCAGACCTCTGCCCACAAGGACCTGGTGGTGGGGTGCAGCTCTCCATCGCTCTTCTCTGTTCCCAGCCCCGGCCCTGGCCCGCCTGGAGACGGCGCTTGGACAGTGGCTGCTGGAGCCTGCCTGGCCAGGCCCAGCCGCCTCCGTGCCGTGAGGGGTGCCGGGGGCAGTGCCGGCCCCGCGGCAGCTCCCAGCCTGGCACCGGCACCAGCGCAGCCCCTCCGTGTGGGTCTCTTTCACGGAGCAGTGCACAGGAGCGTGGGAGCAGCACCCGTTCCAAGGCAGCCTCTGCTGCCACTTCCCTCCCTCCGAAGGCCACGCTCCAGGGCTTTAGCTGGCTTCCCACCTCCTTGCTGTCCTGGCTGGGCCTTGGGCCGCTCCATGCTGGAAGGGAAGGGGAAAGCGTGAAATAGAGGTGCCGGGGAGGAGAAGGAAACTTGACCTGTCCCTCTGAGGCTGGGCCCTGCTGCTCCGTAGCTTGCACCTGTGGGACACCGGACAGGGCCTGTAGGATCTCGGCAAAGGGGGTTTAGGAAAGCCTGGACTTGAGGAAGGCAGTTCCCTGCTCCAGATTTAGCAGCTCAGCACCAAGCGTGAGATTCGTGGATACCATCTGCTTCCCTGCAGCGAGACCGGCACCCTGGGCATTGCAAAGCAGCGCCGTGCCCCACGGAGGTGCTCCCGGCTGGCAGGGTGCAGCGTTTTGGGGCAGTTTGTCCTGGGGCCCTGGAAGCAAAGCATCCTGCGGAGGCGGCAGGGGCCGTGCCTGCTGCCGGGCGTCCTTTGCGTGACTGCTACGGGAGCCGGTCGCTGCCAGGCGGTCGCTGCTGCGTGCAGCCGACGGTTCCTCGCACGAGCAAAACACCCCGGCATCCCTGTGCTGCCACAGCAGCCGTGCCCGCAGCTGCCAAGGTCCTCTGGGCTCTCCGCTCCTCCGGCCTTTCCGTGGTCAGCTGCCGGGGCACTGTGCCGCAGAGGAGCGGCGCCGGCGGGTCTCCGCGGCTCCTGCGCTGGGTTTGGTTCCCCGGCTCCGCAGTGCGGGCGTCTCCGGCCGCCCTCCCCGGGTGCCCCCTTCCTCCTCCGCTCCCCCGGGTCCCTGGCCGTCCCGCGCTGTCCTGCCGGCTGCCAAGCCGCTGGGACCAGATGGGCCTGCCTCCGCCTGGCTCCCGCTCCGTCTGGGAGACACCACTTCCTGCTGCCTCCCACTCGCCAGCGCTCGCGCACGCTTCTTCCCTGACCTTCAGGAAGAGCCGGGCAGGCTCGCGGAGCTCAGCTCTGCGCTGAGCCCCCCTGCTCCGCGGCGGCGGCCCCAGAGCCGGCTGCGCGTGCGCTGCCGTCGACCCGCTCTCTTGCAGAGCCCCACCGCCCGGCCAGGGCTTGCTGCCCGTGCCAGCCCAGCGCTAACGGGCCCGTCTCCCTCCCGTGCTTGCTTGCGCAGGTGTCCTCGTGCCTGCGGGCGCGTTTGGAGGAAGGAGCTGGCACCGGGACTGGCACAGCCCCACGGCCGTGCGTGCACGCGTGCGTGAGCGCTCTCGCCCGTGCACGCGCGCCAGCGTGGGCCCACTTCCCAGGGCTGTGCCGGGGCTTCCCAAAGGGGCAGGAGCAGGGCTGGTTCCCATCCCGGGGTTCACCCTGGCTCAGGTGCTCACTGCCCCGGGCTGCTTGCACGTTGGGGTCAGGTGCCTGTACGGACGTAGACGTGGGGCTCCTCGTCGTCTGCACTTTGAGTGCTGGCTGCTGCAAACCCCCCCCCCCCCCAAGCTGAGCACACTTCTGGCTGTGTTCTCCTGAGCGATGCCTCTTCTCCCGGCTCATCGCAGCTCTGTTTCACACTTGGCTGGTCTGAAGGGGAGCTGCCACATTTGACATGTCAGAGGCTGCTCGTCCCGAGCTTGCCCCGTGCCGGGGCGGTGAAGCAGCGGTGCTCACGAGGGGCACAGCTCGGGGCACCCTGGCACGGGGTCTGACCACAGCGGGGGGCCCGAGCTCCCCTGCACGTGGGAGCGGAGCTGGGGCCACAGGAGGGCTTTTCCAGGCCTTTGCCTGCCCTCGGCTGTGCCGTAGCCCTGCCTGTGCCACCCCGGGCATCGTGCTGCCGTTGCACTTTGGGGAGCCGGGTTTGGCAAGGGGCTGCTCCCCGTGCCGTGCAGCAGCATCTGCTCCCGCCGCCTGCCAGTTTGCCTAGGAGGTGCTCTTAGGGCTGCAAGCCCGGCACGCATCCCACTGACGCGTGCCTAGGACCCGGTCCTGCGGCTGCGAGCCCGGGACCCGTCTCCCTGCTGCGCGTCCGGGGCTTGTTCCCGGCGCCGTGGGGCTGCAGGGCCTGGCGCAGACCCGGCTCCTGTCTGCTGGCGTAAGCGCCACGCTCCTCGCAAAGCGCCTGCTCCTGCCATCGTGGGACTAGGGCACTGCGTCAGCTGCACGGGGACAGCGTGTTCCCAGCTTGCCAGGCCTGCCAAAGAAAGCCAGGAAATTTGCCTCCGTGAGCTAAGAGATACCCAGAGAATCACACCTAAAAATCTCGTGGTCGAAACCAGGCCAAGGGCGCAGGAGGAGCCTGGACAGTATTTCCGAGCCTCTGGGGTGGCGAAACTGCACCGGAAAGCAGCAGGAAAAACCATCCCCAGCGACCCCAGTTCTCTTTGGAGAGTGGAGCAGGGATGTGTAGGAGCCAGTGTGGGTCCCCAGGGAAGCTGGAAAGCTGTCCCATGGGAAGAGCCGCGTGGGGCCTCGCAGCCAGCTGGACCAGCTCACCCCCACTGCTCCCCGAGCTGCTCCCGGAGCCAGGTGCGAGGCTGCCGGTGACTCACCGCCCGGAGACGGGCTGTGGTCCCGCAAGGACGGAGCTGGCGCCCGGGAGGCTTCCTGGGGTGGGATGTGGCATTCAGGAGGGCTGGTGCGCGGGGGGGCACCGCCGGCATGGCTCCCCGGGCAGCGGGGTAGGGCTGGCAGGGGCAGGTCTGGCCTCCCCGGCGCAGGCAGGGTCCCTTGTGCCCGCTGCGGCCCTGCGGCGGGTGCTGCAGGGCTGGTGCCTGTGGCAGGGTCTGGCCACGTCCGACCCTCCTGCGTGCGGCGCGGGGCAGGGCCGGAGGCGCAGCTGCTCCCGGCTCCTCCTGGCGGCTGCGGCGGGGGTTTCCTCTGGGCCTGAACGATGCTCGCCGCAGGAAGGGAGAATCTCTGCTCTGGCAAGGTGTTTCCTGGCTCTGCAGATAGGATGTGAGAGGCACATCCTGACCCCCTGCCCGCGTGTGTGTGCAGACCCCCCCGGGGAGCTGTGCATGGACACACAGCCCCCCAGCGCAGGCATGAGCCTGCTGGCACCCCCAAACACGTGCCTGTGCGGATGCACCCCAGCCCTGCCAGGGCTTGTGCATGCAGCCATGCGTGTGCACACAGGACCACGTGTGCACATGCAGGGCCACACATGTGTGCACATGCAGGGCCACAAATGTGTGCACATGCAGGGCCACAAATGTGTGCACATGCAGGGTCACACATGTGTGCACGCACAGGGCCACACATGTGTGCACACACAGGGCCACACATGTGCATACACAGAGCCATGCATGTGCGCACACAGCCATGCATGTGCACACAGCCACATGTGTGCATGCAGGCCCATGCGTGTGCAAACACAGCGCCACGTGTGTTTGCACACAGGGCCACGTGTGTGCACACAGGGCCACGCGGGTGCACGCAGCACCCCGCAGCCAGGCGTGCCCAGGGGCTGTTGCGCTGCCGGGCCAGCTCCCCCAGCCCCATGGCCAGCAGGATGGGGGGGGGGGGGCGGAGGTGGGGCAGGAGCCGGCCGAGGCTGGAGGGTGTCCTCTTCCTGGAAGGAAAGGGGCAGAGCCGGCGGCTGCGGGTTTCCTTTAGGCTCTGGCTCTGCGGGCAGCGAGGGGCTGGAGCAGCTCGCGCACGACCACACGGAGCCTGCGGCAGGTAATGGCACCTGGGCCCCATGGCCGTGGGGCAGCCGGGCCGCCCCCAGAGCAGCATGGGTCTGGGGCGCGTGCTGCTCCCTTCCTGGGGGCAGTGGGGCTGGGACAGTCCTGGTGCCCCTCCATGGGCTCGGCGGGGCTGGGACCATCCTGGTGTCTTGTCCTGGGGTCGGTGGGGCCGGGCTGGCCCCAATGCTTCTCCATGGGGTCGGTGGGGCTGGGCTGGCCCCAGTGCTTCGCCGTGGGGTCGGTGGGGCCGGGCTGGCCCCAATGCTTCGCCGTGGGGTCGGTGGGGCTGGGCTGGCCCTGGTGCTTCTCTGTGGGGTCAGTGGGGCTGGACTGGCCCCAGTGTTTTGCTGTGGGACTGGTTGGCCCCAGTGTTTTGCCGTGGGTCAGTGGGGCTGGACTGGCCCCAGCGTTTTGCCATGGGTTGGTGGGGCTGGGCTGGCCCCAGTGCTTTGCCGTGGGGATCGTGGGCATGGTCAGAGCCTGGCGGTGCCATGGGGTGAGGGCCCTGCTCCGGAGCGGCCCCGAGCCACACTGGGGCATGTGCAGCCCTGGCAGCGGCACCCCCCCCCCCCCCCCATGGAGAGCTCGTCCGCCCGCTGCCCCACAGAGCTGGCTGCCCCCATAGCATGGGCTGCCCCACAGAGAGGCCTGTCCCGGGGAGGGGGGGGGTGGCTGTCCCACAGCCATGGGTGCCCCAGAGCCTCCTGCCTTCGCTCCCTGCGGTGCGCGTGTGGGGCCCGTCCCAGCAGCGGGGGCCGTTCCCCCCACGCGGCAGGGCAGCTTGGCCGCCTGCCCCATGTGGGGCCTGCCGCCTGCGCTGGGGCACGCGTCTGCCCCACGGCTCATGGGGCAGGGCAGTGCTCGGCTGTTGGGCTGGGCCATGGGGCTGGGCCATGGGGCAGAGCTGTGGGCCCTGGCTGGGTCTGGGACCCTGCGGCAAGGGGGTCCTGCCCTGTTCTCTGGGGGCACCCCGCCGCCTCACGGCCCTGCCTGAGGTGTGCTGGCCCCACGGCACGTGGGGGGCCCCGAATGCGCTGCCACGGGTGCCCCACGGCAGCGCTGAGCCCCGCGCCGGGGCCAAGCCCTTGCCCCGGCTCACCCTGGCCAGGCCTGGGGGAGGCCTGTGGCCCCCCCCCCCCCCCCCGCGCAGGCAGACCCCGTAGCCGGGCCGTGGCCGTAGCCCATCCCTGGCCCCTCTCTCACCCCTGCCATCCCTGCCCCATGCCCAGCCCTTCTCCCATCCCTGCCCCATCCCTGTCCCCCCCTCCCAGCCCTGCCATCCCTGCCGCATGCCCGGCCCGGACCCTATCCCTGCCCATCCCAGCCCGCTGCCCACCCCGCCGGTCCCAGGGCCGGGAGGCGGTCGGCTCCGGCGTCCCTAAGCTCCCCAGGGTGCTGCGTGGGGGGGGGGGCTGTGCCCTGCCCGGCGCCCCGGAGCGGATGGGAGGAGGCCGGGGCGGCCGGCGGGAGGCCCGACCCCGGCCCTGGGCCTCGGCCAGCTTCTCCCGGCTGCGGGCGGCCGCGGCGAAGGGCACAGAGAGGCCCTGGAGCGGCACGGGGGGGTGGCTGCGCACCCCCGGCGCCACGTGCCCCTGCCCAAGGCGACGCTCGGGCAGCCGGCGCCGATGGCGGGCGCAGGCCGGGCCGCGGCGCGGGCGCTGGTGCCCCACGGCGGGGCTGGGGCCGGCGGGCCGTACCCCCGCCGCCCGTCCCTCGCCCGCCGCGCTGCCCGGCCCAGGCGCAGGGCCAGCCGGGCCCGGTGCCCACCAGAGCAGCTGGCTTTGAACTTTCCCTCCCTCTCCTTCCCTTGCTTGCTCGCACATACTCTTTGGTTGCCATGACAACACCTTAAACTAACACTCGGTTCCCGAGGCTGCGAGGGGGGCTGAGTTCGCAGGAGAAATTCATCTTCTTGTGCCGATCCTCTCCAGAATTCCCCCTCCGCCCCCACCCCGGCGCTGCTCTCGCAGCTCGCCCGCTCGCTCGCTGGCGCTGGCTGCCTCCGGCGCCCGCCGGCGCTGCTATGGTTACTCGGGCCCGGCCGCCCCATCCCGCCACTGCGAACAGGCTCTGCTCCAACGGTAAGAGCCGCGCCGCGCTCCAGCAGCGTTCGCGCCGGGCCCGGCCGGCTCCGGGACACCGGGCTGCAGGGCGGCGGGGCCTCCGGGGCGTGTGGCGCGGGGCAGAGCTGGCGCCGGGACGGGCGCTGGAGAGCGCGAGCGCCCGGCTGGGCGTTGGGGAGGGCAGGCGCCGGGATGGGCGTTGGGGAGCGCGAGCGCCGGGATGGGTGTTGGGAAGAGCAGGCGCCGGGATGGGCATTGGGGAGCGCGAGTGCCAGGATGGGTGTTGGGAAGAGCAGGCGCCAGGATGGGCGTTGGAGAGCGCAAGTGCTGGGATGTGCGTTGGGGAGAGCAGGTGCTGGGATGGGCGTTGGGGAGTGCGAGTGCCGGGATGGGTGTTGGGAAGAGCAGGCGCTGGGACGGACGTTGGGGAGTGCGAGCGCTGGGACGCGTGTTGGGGAGTGTGAGCACCAGGATGCGCATTGGGGAGTGCGAGTGCCAGGACGTGCGCTGGGGAGTGTGAGCGCCGGGATGGGCATTGGGGAGAGCAAGCTCCGGGACAGGCGTTGGGGAGAGCAGGTGCTGGGGTGGGCATTGGGGAGAGCAAGCTCCGGGACAGGCGTTGGGGAGAGCAGGTGCTGGGGTGGGCGTTGGGGAGTGCAAGCTCCGGGACGGGTGCTAGGGAGAGCAGGTGCTGGGGTGGGCGTTGGGGAGTGCAAGCTCCAGGACGGGCGCTAGGGAGAGCAGGTGCCGGGACGGGCGTTGGGGAGTGCGAACGCCGGGATGGGCGCTGGGGAGTGCAAGTGCCCAGCTGGGCATTGGGAAGAGCAGGTACCGGGATGGCCGTTGGGGAGTGCGAGCACCAGGACATGCGTTGGGGAGAGCAAGCTCCGGGATGGGCGTTGGGGAGCGCGGGCGCCGGCTGGGCGTTGGGGAGCGCAGGCACCCGCCGGCAGACGGGCAGGCGCGGGACGCCCCGGGCAGTGTGGCAGCCGCGCACGGGCAGCCGCGCACAGCAGCACCCACGGGGCGCGAGTGCCGCTTGCTGGGGCTGCGCTGCCCTGGAAACACGCGCCGGCGTGCAGGCGCCCCTGGAGAGGTGCCAGGGTTTCTGGGGGTGCAGAGATGTGTGTGCGGTGGAAAGGCAATGTGGTTTTTTTATGGCACACCGGGGGCTGTGCGTGCTGGGGAACTGGATCCGGGGCTTCCAGTGGGTGTATGCGACGGTGGATGGGAGCCGTGGCTGGCAGTGGGGCCACGCGCCGGTGGCGCCATGCCGGCAGTGGGTTTATCCGCTGGGGACAGGGACTGTGGGTCGCACTGGGGTGCATGTGCTTGCAGACAGGGGCCGGGGGCTGCAGCGGGGTATCTGCGCCGGGCAGTAGGGTGACAGTGTGCAGTGGAGCGTGTGTGCAGGGAAAGAGGGGCCATGGCGTGCCCTGGAGCACTAGCGGATGGGGGCTGCGGTTTGCAGTGGGCTGGACCTGCTGGGAACAGGGCCGTGGGGTGCAGGGTGCTGTGCACGTGCCGGGGAATTTGGGCCGCGGTGTGCGGTTGGGTGCACATGCTGGGAGGCAGGAGCGGGGGTGAGCAGCTGGATGAACGCTTTGGGGAACGGTGGCGGGGTGTGTGCACTGGGTGACGGTAGCTGTGGTTTGCAGTGGGTGCGGGTACCGTGGGACAGGAGCCGTAGTTTGCGCTGGGATGTCCGCGCTTCGGGACAGGAGCCGTGTTTGGCAGCGGGGTGCGTGCTGGTGGGTGAGGGCTGTGGTGCGTCATGGGCTGTGCGGACCGGAGAGCAGGGGCTGTGGTTGCAGCGGGTGTATATTCTGAGGGATAAAGGCTGTGGTTTGTGGGGAAGTGCAGGTGCTTGGGGGTACGTGCCATGATTTGCGGTGGTGTGCGTATGCCGGGAAAGAGGGGCCATGGTTTGCGGTCAGGTCTGCGCGCTGGGGAACCAGAGCCCTGCCTTTCTGTAGCAGGCACAGCAGCACGCGTGCATCAGGGCGAGGGGACCGTGATGCCTCTGGTGTGGTCCAGAAGTGTTCAGCCTGGGCAGGGTGACTTCTGTTAAAAGCAGGTCATCGCTTTTGCAACATATCTGGTTGCGATCCTTGTACGTGCACGTAACTGGGTGTAGCTACGTTCAGGGCTTCACACATACCTATGCCTAATGCTCAGTGCACCATTTTGCTGTGTGCTCCGTCGTCTGCGTGCAAGCACAGTTTGTGTGGCAGAGCATCTCCGTCCCAGTCTCTCATGGATAATGGTTTATTCTCTAGGCTCTGGTTGTGCTGGACAGCCTTATGCATGGGATTTGTGTGGTTGTGCTTCTGTCTCTGGGCCTTAGCTTGCAATCTTGGCCTGCCCCTCACATCCTGGGGAGCTGCTGGAAAGGTGAGATTCTGTCACCCTCCTCTGCTAAAACTGGGTCAAGGAATTGGGAAACCCCGGAGCTGGATTTGTCTGCACAGGTACTGGTACACATGAATGTCTGGGTATGTCTGTGTAAATCAGGGTGCTGGTAGGAAGGGAGCATGGCCTTGGAAGCAGACAGGATTTAGACAGGAACCCTGCCTGTTGTTTCTTGCCTTGAGGTCCAAGGACAGGGATCCTCAAAGCCTTCAGCGATGTAAGGGTTATACTTGCCAAGCACTGCAGTCAAGCATGAGGCCGGTTTTGCGACTCAGTCTATAGCAAGGCGTGGTGGGAAAATGTCTTGCAGTGTTAATGTATAAGCTGCTCTTTTAGCTGCGGTCCGGCGTGTGTTCGTGCCAGAGTTTGGGATGTAAAGAGAAGAGGTGAGGGCTTGGGAACTGACCTCTGCAGGGCCCTGGTCTTCTCTTGGTCTGGGTTCCCTGGAGATTGCCTTTGCCCAAGATGTGCAATTGCTCTTGGTCAGTGTCCACGGGACTGGCCAAGCAATGCTTGCTGCTACCCACACGAGTGTGGACATTGCACATGATTCCCCGTGCTCCAAGAGCGTGAGCAGGAGCTAGAGGCTTTGGGGACTGCACGGCTGCACGTAATGTGCAGTGCTCACTGTGTGCATGCACTGCTTGCGTGCAAATGAATAGGCATGGGGCTGGATGTGCGTGGGAACAGCTGGAGATGGGTGGGCGAGGGAGCAGGGATGGCTTTTACCTTGGGTATGGTAGGATCCTAACCCACCAGAAATTTATAAATGTCACTAAAAACTTTCTTTGTCATCCCATCTCACTAGTGACATGCAATTGATGGAGACAAGTAACAAGTTTCCATACTTTTTTTTTTTTCCTGTTAACACTTAAATGTGTTACAGAGTTCTTGTGCGTTTGTGCAGCTACCCAGTAGCCTTCTGCGGGGAGTTTGCTGGCTATTCCAAGCTGGCAGGGTATGTGGCGGTGGGGACGGAGTGCAGAAAAAGGGGCACAAAGAGGAATATTACAAGGCTGTTTTCTAGGCAATGACCATCTTTCCTGTTTTCTAATGTATAATGCCTGAATATTCTCATCTTGTTAGTATTATCTTGATAATGGATAATCTGTACTGTTTGCGTTTTGTACTATGTTGTTCACTTAAGCCACTGTTATGTTTCAGAAGAGCATGCAAACACACGCAATAAGGCCACTACAGAGTTTTCCGTAGGGATCTCCACCAGCTAAAAGCCATTACAGCTGCCCCTGCGGGGAGCGCGTGTACAAGTGGTGAGGCACGTGTGCAAGCGGTGAGGGGAGGGTGTGGATCCGTGCAGCGTGTGCGAAGGGGGGAGGCACGCACACGGGGAAGGCGGCAGGGGCTGCAGGATGGGGCTGGGTGTGCAAGGGTGCCAGTCCGGGCTCCGTTTCTCGCATAGCAGAGAGCGGCCGCAGGCAGGGGAAGCCGGGGCAACCCGGGTGGGGTGAGGTTCCCGTTGGACATCGCAGGAGCCCAAAGGGGGTGCTTGTGTACAGGTCTTGCCTCTCAGCGCAGTGGACAGTATGTACCTGTGGTGGGGCCTTGCAGTGCCGGGCTAGCGATCAGCGGTTGTGTACGGGGTGGAAAGTCCACGGCTGGGTGCGGTGGAGCTGGTCCTCCCATACAAGAGGTGGGATCCTTCTTGCACTGACCAGCAGGTCTCTGGGCAACCCTGTGCTGCCAGACGCCTGGAGCCCTGGCGGGATACCCGGGGTCTGGCATGCCCTGTGCCAGCGGTGAGCAGTGCTGGAGGGAGCTGCTGCTCTCCCTGCAGCTGAGCGTCTCGCCACGCTCTCCTGGGAGAGCTGGGACACTCGTGCTCTTGAGATGTGGGAGTGGAGCTGCTCCTGGCAGCCGGTTCAGGGCCTAGGTGTAGCCCAGGAGTGGGCCACCGCCGGGAGCTAGCGCGGCGAAAGCCAGCCACGGGCTGCGCCACCAGCAGCTCCCCTGGCTCCTGCCCCGCTCTCTGTTTGGCGCAGGAGGTGGGGAGCTGCGTGGGGGAACCGGGACAAGCTGGTGCGATCAAAGCAGCGGGGAAAGCAAAGGGTCTCCTCCCAGCCAGCGATGGGGACCGGCCCGTGTCCTGCCCGGAGCGGGGTTTCTCTGCACGGCTAGCCCAGAAGGTGGGATGGGGTGGTCCAGCCCTGCCCTCGGCGCCGGGGACGCGCAGAGCGGCGGTGGGGCACGGCAGCCTTGCCGGGCTCTGCTGTGGGGTGGGAATCCCCTCCGCAACCGCAGGCCTGGAGCAGGGGGAGGCCTTGAAGCTAAAAGGAGTATGAAGAGTAAATTGCCATCCCACTCGTAAATGCAGCTGAGCTGCTGTAACTGTGACAACAGGCAAAAGCTCTGGTTCATGAGTGTCTTGGCTCCTGTTGGCAGTGTGGGAAGGGGGAATCAGCACCGGTTTTGTAGAAGTCTCTCAAAGATCAGCCCAAGCTTTCTGGGGATCAGGTTTCTGTGTCGACACCAAGCAATCAGGCTACCCATCTTGTTACGGGGAGCAGAGTGGATGGGGACTGTCGTAACCCGAGAAGCAGGTCGATCAGGAGACTCTTCTATCATTAAATATTGAAAGATCTTCTCTGGCTGCAGTGTGCTCTCCACTCACTGACAGCAGCTCTGTGAGTTTATGATCCTGGATTTTGCATAAAGACTCAGCTGCGTCTGCAAAAGGCGACTTTGGATGGGAATGGGGCTGTGCAGAGTCTGGGACGGTGCAGGAGGGACCATCAGTGCCAGCTTCTCGTCACAGTGAGTCCCTCCCCAAGCAGAGCAGAGCAGAGCACCCATGCCTCGGGCTGCAGGACGCGTCCCCCGCAAACAGCCTCCTGCAGCCTCGACTCGCCACGAACCTCCCTGCGCTCAGCCAGGTGGTTGCGCTCCAGCCCAGCTGGCGTTTCGTCTTTCAACCCCTGCTTTAAGGGACTGCTTGCTTTAGAAGGAGCTGGTTCTTTGGGTTCCCGTTTCCTCTCAGGGTAGATGGCTTTGCAAGCTCGAGAACAGCAGAGGGACATAGGTGGGCAGAGCTGGGTTTGCAGATCGGCTTTGTTTGCACTGAGAAACCTGAAGATTCAGTTTGGTTGAGGGCTGTGCTTTTCCCCGAGACAGAAGCAATAGGTCCCGAACTGTATCCCACTTCCTAAGGGTCCCTCCCCACCGGGGGACTGTGGGGCTGTGTCTCTCTGGGAGAGGCTGGTATTCTTAGCTTATTTAAGGAGTGGTTTAGACTTCCTGGTCTGGAGCCTTCTGCTTTTTATAGACATCCTGAGGGGAGCCCGAAGAATGGCAGGAAAAGCAGCAGCGCCTAAGTGCTCGGCCCAGGACGCTATTGTTCGGCGCACGGCGGAAGCCGGCGGCAGACGGGGCAGGCTGGGGACTTCTCCGGGCCTGGGGGAGGCTCGGCGCGTGTCTCGGGGACCTCGAGCCTGTACAAGGGCGTGCGATGTTTCTCGGTGGCCGCGGAAAGGGACTACAGCTCCCAGCATGCTGTGGGAAAACAGGGCAAAGCCACGTCGCCTGCTGGGACTCGGAGGCTCAGGGAAGTCTCCCTGCTAGGACATGGCAGTCCTACTCAAGCACCTGAGTCTTGCAGGCCCGCGGGATGGAGCAGCTGTGCTGGACCGCACCGTGCCAGGCCCAGCTGCGGCAGTGGTGGCAACGTGGCTGCACGCGTGCCCAGACCCTCGGGTGGCCGAGCCTGGGTTTGCACAGGGATGTGCAGTGGTGTCTGCTCGTGGCATCTCGGCCCTTGGCCTCGGGTTTGCACTTTGTCCTATTGCCCAGGAAGGCTTTCCCTGTATTTCTTGCCCTGGTGCAGCTGGAATGGTGCTACCGCGAGGGACCAAGAGGGTGGCCCCAGGCGTTGTCCCTTCGATGGGTCAGGACCTCAGCAGACAGAAATGCCTATGTCCCCTCTGCGGGATTTCAGTCCTTAGGAACTCAGATCACAGGCATATGTGTGTGTCCCCACCGCCGTACCATAACCCCATGGATAACCCAGCAGAAAGACATTCCCACATCCGTTCTGGGATAGGAATCTCCAGATGCTTCCTAGCTCCCAGTTCTATCTTGGGGACAGTTTTCTTTCCACTGACTTGTCATTTCTGATAATTTCATGTTTGTTAGACTGCTTGGGACCAGCTGCTGTGATTACTGTGAGCTAACAGTCTTTGCCCAGAAAGGGAAGAAGCTGAAGGAGAAGCAGGGAATCTGGGCATTTGCAATGAAGGAGTCAAACTTAGACAAGTGAAAGGCAGAACCATGAGCAAGAGGCGTAACGGCCTCCCTGGATCCCTCCCTGCTAGCGTGAACGAGGCCTCTCTGGCTCCACAGGCAGCAGGCTCCTCGGGGATTCAGAGGCCTAGGATAGTGGCAACGTATGAGTTACAATCTAAATACATTACAGATCATCTGCATAATTTATTCTTCTGTGAAGAGTTTAATCTATCAGGTCCAATAATAAACTCATAAATCTCCTTCACCTGTTATTAGGGCTGTGAGAAGATGCTTGTATTATAAGCATTTAATTTACCTCCTGAATTGCTTTCCATGCAGACTAGTGCCTTTGACATCACCGGATGCATATTCACATGGTTGGCGTTCCACTGGGTCGTTGTCAATTAAGGACAGAAAAGATGGTGTCTCAAGAGGCCCAGTCTCAGGAGGAGCCCAGGTGCTCATCTGTGCCAGCCCAGATCTGCTCTGGCAGCCAGGGACGGGCAGGAGAACATGCAAACTGAGAGTCAGGAAGAAGAGCAAGGGGGAACCCCATCTTCTCGGAGATGGCATGAGGTTTCTACGAGTGTTGGGGACCACTCTGCAATTAGCAACTGCCCCTTTGGACTAGTCTGTTGTCCGGTGCCCACCTCCAGCACCGTCCAGAGGCTGCAGAGGGGGGGGCGGTTGTTGCAGGTAGCCAAGACCAGCTGCCGCCACGCGAACCTTGGTCCTGCTCGCTAACTGGCAGGCCTCAGTGGAGCCCTGGAGGATGAGGCTTAATATCCTCACCGGATTTTATTGTCATCAGTAGTTCTGGCTGGTATCGTTACCCGCAGAAACATCTAGTTCTGGTTGGAAACTTGCAAAGTTCTTGGCCTTGAGGGCTTCCTGCGGCAGTGAGTTACACAGTCTAATTATGGGTGATGTGAAAAAGTATTTCCTTTCCTTAGTCTTAGATTCCATTACGTTTTCCGTTGCCCTTGTGCTGTGAGATTAAAAGAACAGAAGTCTTGTCTCCTTTCTGTTGACTGTTCAGGATGTTACAGCCTTTTATCTGTGTCCCTACTTATTTGTCTCCCTTCTAAGGTAGGCAACTACCAGCTCTTTGCTTTCTCCTCTTCTGAGAGATTTCTAGCCCTTTGGTCATTCTTGTCTTCCGTTTCTGAATCCCCATAGTTTTGCACAAGGCACAACGGGGTGTCTGGGTTGTGCAGCTCTGGGTGGTACTGTACGTAGCCATGCTGCTCAGCTCCAGCCTAAATCCGCTACTGCCTTTGGAGTGGCGGCTGCCGGAAGGGAGCTGGGTGAGCTCACGGAGCACGAGCTGCAGGAAATGCCTCTGCGCTGCGGAAGCGCCTGTTGGGCGGATGGGGACTTCCCGCTCTGCGCGACCCCTCGTCGGACTCTTGTCACTGCAGCAGACGAGTCCCAGCAGCGCCGGCCCTTCTGCGCCGCTGACAGCGATCGGGTGCGAGGGCTGCGCCCTTGCCTGGCTTCGGGTCTTGTGGGGATACAAGCCGAGGCTGCTTTGCGCCGTACCGAGGGGTCCGGCTTTGGGATGGCGCGTGGGCTAGGGGGAGGCTGTGCAGGCGTCCCGGTCCGTGCCACCCTGCACCCAGAGGCTTTCCCTCCCCGGCCCCGAGCCGTGCCGGGCTGTGCTCGTCAGGGTTTGATGTCCCGCGGGCGCAGCGTTCCCCTGCCCGGCGCCTGCCTTTCCCGGCCTTGACCAGTCCCAGCGCCAAGGCATGGGAGAGAGGCTCAGCTCCCTGCAGCTGCCAGACGTCCGAGCAGGGCACACGCATGCCCCGTGCTATTTCGTTCAGGTCCTACGTAAACAGCTGCAGTAGGTCTCATCCGTTTTCGCAGCACAGCAGTCCTGTGAGTTTTTCTCAAGGGAAAAGTCAACAGGGCAGTGGCAGCTGGGTCCTGAGCACCGCGCTGAGGCCAGCACTGTCATTTCGTAGAGGCGCACGGCAGATGCTAAGTTTTTCAAGTGAGTCTCGGTGTCTGCGATCCCTCTGCCACTGGAGGCTGGAGTATTTCCTATAATCGGTTTAAAGCCTGGTGCCGCCCCAGCTGCCCATATGGAACCCCTCAAGCTCTCTGCAAAAAGGAGATCCTCGCAGCAGCCCCTTCCCCCCGCGGCACCGTGCACTTGCTGACATCAGCTGCAGCACAACGGGCGTGCTCCGAGAAATCCCAAGTCATACATTTTTAATTTTCTACAACAGAGCAGCCATTTCAGCCACTCACCCAGAAAGGATCTTTAATGAGAAGCGAGGAGAGAGAGCATGCACATTCCCAGCACATAAGAGGGCAGAGACATTATGGATGCAGTTTTCTATTTTTCTGGCTGCCTGTAGCTGTGCCTAAATTCAGCCTGGCGAACCTGCCGTGCCTTCTTCTGGAGGTGGGCTCAGCTAGGCCCTGATATCCTGTGGCTCGTGCCCTGTACAAGAGGGCTGGCCCTGTGGAGGAGGAAATGACCTACAGGACCATCAGGAGCAGGTTCCTCCTAGCATTGCCGGCTTTGCAATCCCGGCCTGCGCCGGCTCTCAGGCTGCCTCCCTGCCAGGACTCTGCCTTGACCCGGAGGTGTCCCCAGGTGGGAGAAGTGCAAGAGGATTCCCTGGTGCAGCTGCATCGCCTCCCCCCGTGCTCCCACCTTGGTTGTTCCCTCGGGAGGCCGTGCTGCTGTCGCACCTGCTCTCGCTGAACTGTGTCGTGGGGCCAGCATAGGCACAGCCCTGCCGATCCTTCAGCATGCTTGGGGCAAGGGTGAGAGCCCCCGCGGCTCTCCTCGTGGCGGCAGTGGACAGCGTCTGTCTCTGGGGCGAGGATGCACATTGCAGGCAGGATGGTGCTGGGAGCGGTGTTCGTGCCTGGATGGAGAGGCCAGGGGAAATGCAGCTGTAGCAGGGTGGCAGGGCTTGGCACAGGCCAGAGATGATCTTGCCTGTCTTCCTGGTGTCCTGTGGGAGGTTTGCTCCCTCTTCCAGCACTGCAGTCCCGGGGAGGTTCCCATATCTTTCTGCTGTCCTGAGGCTGAACCTGCTGTCTGTCTAGGAAGAGCACTGGGGGCCTTGCACATGGTGCATTGCACTGACACTGTCCTTGCCATGTGTTGTCTGCAGGTTGATGAAGAGGACTTGCTGTGACCCTGTGCCTGTGACAGTCATTTCAGGTAAGCCCCATTATGCTCCTCCTTTTCTGCCTTTGGAAACACCTTGGGCCTCCCAACGGGAGATGGTGGGGAGCAGAGCTCAGGCAGGTGAGGAGAGGCTGCAGCCTTGGTCTGGGAGGGGATGGCCTGTCTGGGGCAGTGGGGAGCGTCTTGTTTGTCCTTACCAGTGCCCAGGGCACTACACCTATGCTCAAGTTGCGTATCTGCAGGTGGAACAGGAAGGTTTTCTCCTGTTGCCAGAAGTCACAAGCTTCCAGCCTTCCCCATCTTGACAACCTTCCTCCAATATCTGTTTGATCACAGTTTCCAGCTGTCTCTTCTTCCTTGTCTTGTGTCGCTTAGGTTCTTGTCACTGCAGATTTTCTGCAAAGCCCTAGTCAGACTCTTCTTTATCAACCCTGGCGGTGTGCAGCCTGCTCACCTCCCTGCAGGTCCTTCACCTGGCTGCTCAGTGCCTCGACTCATCCTTGCCCTACCTGCCTCATCTTCTGTGCTTGGTGGGAGGCCCAGCTTCCTCTCTAAGCCGTAGGCCTTGCTGGCCTCTTTGCCCTGTCTGTCCTGCTTGCTCCTCTGAACAGCTTCCTCTCTTCCCTCTCCAAGGACTTGTCTTGGTACCCAGCAGGGACCTCAGCCCCTGGCTAGCACAGTAGCAGCTGGTTCCTGCCGGTAGAGGGTCTGGCTGACCCTGTCCCTGTGGGGCCAGGTCTGCATATCCGGAGCATGTCCCTGAGGATGTGTTCCCACCTCCCGCTCTCCTTGCGCCCGTGCAACACAGTGCTGGGGCTTGCAAGGGAGCAGGACTCCGGCGCCTGCCCCTGGCTCACGGGCTGTGAACTGCCAACCTCGCTCACTGCAGACGTTTGCCCTGCGCACATCTGCGAAGTCCCACCCTCCGGGCAGGGATGAGCTGAGAAGCCGGCACGGGAGCCCGGCACAGAAAGCGCCAGCCTCACCCGGCCCTTTCGCCCTGTGCGCTAGGTGGGCTCAGCTGCGGTGTGCAGCAAGCAGTGCATGTCGGGCTTCAGGGTGAGGGCTTGCAAGCCGGGTGGTGAAACAAGAGAAACATAAATGCTAACGCGCAAGAACAGTGAGGCTTTTTCTGAGCACGGCTCTGGCTTCAGCAGGATCTTTTCCCAGCCAGCAGCTTCATTCCAGGACCTCTGAACTGTGTTGTCACTTCAGCTCGTAAATCCTGCAGATAAATTCCGGCTGCCCGCGCAGGGATGTCTGCGCTGCGTGGGCTGAGCTGCGAGGGCTGTGCTGCGTGTTTCTGTGCAGGGGCTGGCTGTGCTGCGTGGGCTGTGCCGCGTGGGCCATGCGCGTGTTTCCGTACAGGGGCGTCGCTGCGCCGTGCCGGCGGTTCGGAGCCGGGAGCTGCCGTGCCGTGAGGCTGCTTCCTAGCTGGGGCTGCTGGGCTGTGCTGGGTGCCCAAGCACGGCTGCCGGTGCAGGGCAGGGGCAGCCCTGACGGGTGCAACGGGCTGGACTGTGTTTGTACGGAGATGTGGTCATTTATCCGGGCTCTTCTTTTGCTGGCTCGTGTGCTCAACGCAGTCAGTCCTGCCCGGCCCAGCGGTGCCTCCGCATCTCTGCTGGGCCCAAATCTGGATGCTGCGGCAGCATCGTTTCTGAACACTTCCAGCAGATCGCTCCCCAGAAAGCAGCGCTCTGAGCTGGCCTTACTTCAGGACCGGATTCGCCCTCCTCGTTCTGGAGCAGAACAGCAGATCCCCATGAGAGCAGGGCCACGGAGCTGGGCTTGGCGGAGACGATCCCCGTTGCAGGGCTTTGTCCCTAACTCCGAAGGGGAAGGAGCCCGCTCTCTGCGGCAGCAGGGACCCAAGGCCGGGAGATGCGGGGAGGCTCCTCCAGCTTGTGCGGGGGGCTGCGGCTGAGTCGGGAACCCGGGCACCGTTGGGGGCCGTGCCCTGCTCTGTGCCGGCGTGGCCGCTCGGCTGCGTGGTGCCTCTTCCCGGCGTGCCTGTGGCTGTGCCGGCCCTGCCTCGCCGCTGGCCCAGATCCTGCCTGCGCGGGTGGGACGGGGGCTGCAGGGAGGGCCGGGCACGGGTGCAGCCAGGCGAGGGATGCCGAGAGGCGATTAGGGCCTCGGTGCCAGACAGACAGATGGAGGCAGCGTTATCCTATTAGAGGGGCTAAGCAGGAGGAGCCGTGCGGTGAGTTGAGGCACTGGCTGGTCGGTCTGTGTGGTGCTGCGGGCTCCTGCAGCGTCAGGATGCATTTCAGGGCTGGCAGCCCCCCATGATGCCGGCTCCGGATAGCGTCCGCGCCTGGGCAGCACGGAGTCCCTGGGAACAGGTCAGATTTGTGCTCCTCGGCACGGGGCTCAGCGTGCCAGCTCCGCGCTCTGCAGACGATGGCCGTTGCAGGTGGGGCCGAGCTAGAGGACGGTGCCAGGACCCCGCCGGCGGCGATGCCGAAGGGGCGCCGTGCCCTGGCAGCGGCAGGGTGCTGAGCCCCGCTCAGAGCGGGGCTGTCCGGGTCGCTGCGTATTTCTGCTCCTGGGAGGCACTGCTCGGGTTTCGAGCCTCCCGCCGCGTTGCGCCGCTCCCAAGCCGGAGCGGGGAGGGCCAGCCCGGGACGCGGTGCACAGCCGTCACGGGTACGGGGCACCCTCGAGGTGCGTGCCTGCAGGGCTGGCAAGCAGGGTCAGCCGCGCCGTGGCGTCGCCCACACGTCCAGGGGCTGGGTGCGTGCCTGGCTGCGTCGCCGTGGACTGGTGCTCGCTGCCCCCCGGGACGTGGGTGTTCGCAGGGAGCTTTGGGGACCTAAGGCTCAGCGACTCGTTCGGGGCTGCGCCGCCTTCCCGGGGCTGCGCTTCCCTGCAGCTGCGCGCGGTGACGGTGCGGGGAGGTGGAGGGAGCAGATGTCCTTGCTCCTCCCGGCCGTACGCTTGCGTGAACCTCCCCCAGGCGCGCTCCTCTCCTGCCTTGGTGGGCTGGGGTGAGGCTTCCTCGTGCTCCGGCTCCGTAAGAGGAGCTGATGTGGGGTGTGGTGACTTTGGGCGTAGCAGAGACGCCAGTCCGTCCCATGGACACCTCCGGGCAGAGGGGTTTGTGGCCAGGCCGGTGTGACTCCCTTCTCTGCTCACGGTGATGGTTTCCAAGTGCTCTCGCGGTACTCCGGACGGAGCAGAGCTGCTGGCAAGGGGCTCGGCACAGAGGTGTGTCCCCGTCCCCGCTGGTCCTGCGGAGCACCGTGACCTGCTAGCCGGGGTGGCACCGGGCTGCGGCGTGGGTGCGGGAGCTGGGGACCCTGACCGTGGGCGCGCAGGGCCTCGCACGTGCTGCGCGAGAGCAGAGCGTGCTGCTGCGGTTGCCAAGGTGACTGCGCTAAGTGACGTTCCTATGGCTACGCGCTCCGCTCCGTTTTGCGGAGTTACCGTGTCCTATGGCTACGCGCGCCGCTCCGCTCCGTTTTGCGGAGTTACCGTGTCCTACGGCTACGCGCGCCGCGCCGCTCCGTTTTGCGGAGTTACCGTGTCCTACGGCTACGCGCGCTGCTCCGTTCTGCGGAGTTACCGTGGCGAGAGCGTGCTGAAACCCCCGGGATCCCCGGTGACTCCCAGCGAGGCTGTTCGCATGGCAACTGCCCTGCAACGTCCCCTGGATCCAGCTCGGAGCGTTCCGGCAGCCGGGAGAGGCCGGGGGGCAGCGCTCGGAGCCGGGCTGCTGCGCGCCGTGGGCCGAGGCTGGGCTGCGCGGGCGCCGAGGGGCGCCGCGGGCCCGGGAGCTGGAGCAGCCGTGCGCCGTTCTGCACGGCTTTGCACGCCCAGCCGGGGGGAATCTCTAGGTAGGGCAGGCTGGGGCAGGCCCTGCCGTGGCGAGGGGGCTCTGGGGGATGCGTCCCCCGCCAAAGCGGCGGCTGCAGCCCTGCGTCAGCAGTGCTGGCTCCCGCGAGGTGCCCGCGTGGCACCTGGAGCCTGCGGATGCCAGCTGCGTTGCAGGCTGCGAGGTCCCCGGCCATCCCCGCCTTCCTCCAGGCTCCGTCCCTCCCTCCCATTCCAGGTCCCGCAGGGAGAGCTGCTCCGTCAGGGGGATGCCGGGGCGCCACGTCGCCAGCGGTGCTGGCCGGGCACTCGCTGCACAGGGAAGGGCCGCGGTCGCTGCCGCTTCGCTGGCAACGGGGACAGATACGGGAGGACCGGAGTGCTGTATCCTGACATTGCTGCCGAGGCGCCTGTCGCGCAGCCTCCGTGCAAACAGGACCAACATCCCACCTGCGCGGCTCTGGCTGCCGAGGGAAGGCGGACGTGTGGCTGGGCCGAGCCTGCAGCTTGCTGCGCCGCTCGGGACAGCGCGGCAGCGCCAAGCCGAGCGTCGGACAGTGCCGCAGCCTCGTGCTCCGTCCTCTCCGCCGGTGCCGGCCCGCGGATCCTGCTCCTCTCCCGCCTGGCTGGGGCTCACGCGCCTGCTCCGCTCCGTGCTGGGCAGGGACGTCGCTGCACCTGCGGGCTGTCGGAGGCCCCTTCCCGCGGCAGGGCAGTCCCGTGTCCCGGCGGGTGCTGGGGCAGCCGGTGCCCTTGCGCGTGGGGCTGGGGACGTGCTGCCCCGCGGCAGGAAGGCAGTCGGGGTCTGTGCCAGGATGGCGACCCGGGGAGGGAGCGCGCGTGTCTGGGCCGGAGATTGCCAGGTCTGTCCTGTTGACCTGAAGAGTCGGCTGCAGCTGGGACAGCGGCAGGAGTGAGTGGAAAACCTTTGCTTTGGCCAGGCAGGACA